>NC_056748.1:529635175-529845175 GCF_019279795.1 Protopterus annectens
TTTTCAGCATGACTGAGGCAATAAGGCACAGAACTAACTATGGCATGAATTGACTACAAAAAATACATTTGACAGTATCCTACATTCATGGATAAAAGAGTGCTTAAAAATGTGTAAGATACACCCTGCACTGATCAACTACATTACAGTGACAATGAAACAGTGGTAGACCATTTTGTAATTAAGCCACGATAAAGGACAAATTATTATCCCAGGGATAAAAATTCAAAGGGGGATATTCCAGGGTGACTGTCTGTCACTGTTACTATTCTGCCTTGCCTTTAACCCATCAAGCTGTTTACTCAACAGTTTAGGCCATGGCTATAATTTGGCTCTCAGAAAACAACAAAGTGTAAAGACTTTCACCTTCTCTTTGTTGATGATTTAAAACTGTTTAGCTCGTCAGATGAGGAACTGAAAGTGGAACTGCAGGTTGTCAAAACTTTTTCAGATGATATATGAATGTCATTTAGTCTTGATATATGTGGAAAAGCAACCTTTAAAGCAGGAAAACTGCAGCACCAGGAAAACATCAGTTTGGGAGTGTATACATATTTGGGAATTGATGAAGGATCAACAATAAAACATGAACAAATGCGAATAAAACTCAGTGAGGAATACTTTAGAAGACTTAAATTAATCCTGAAAACTGCATTGACATCTAGGTACAAAATCCAAGCTATAAACCAATTTGCTCTTCCTGTCCTAACTTATAGTTTTGGAGTGATTGACTGGCCCCAAAACGTGTTGGATAGATTAGATAGGAAAACAAGAAGGATGCTTCATACTCACCAAACGATTTATAAAAATCAATGTATACCAAGATTATATATTCCCTCTTCCAAAGGAGATATGGGCCTCCTTGAAATTGATTACATGTATAGATCTGCAGTCGTGGGACTCTACATATATCTGCTAACCTCACAAGACCCAAATGTAGTGAAAGTTTTGAAACATGAGGAGACTAAATCTAAGATGACTTCTCTGCTTAATTTAGCCAAAGCATATCAGCGTCAAGCAGGAATGGAAATCAAATCAGAAGTAGATAAAAATCAGGCAGCAACTGACTGTGCCAAAAAAGCAAAAGAAAGAATATAAGGTGAAGGATCAGATGAGAATGCAAAAAATATGGAAAATGCATAAATATAGTTGCAAGTAGAGAAAACTTCTGGAAGAGCCTCATGTTGATCAGGAACGAACGCAGGAATGGTTAAGGACAGGCAAATTCAAACCAAGAGATGAAAGGTTAATATTGGTGGCTCAAGAAAGTGGGCTACATGTTGGTTTACAAAGTCCATTGAACATGTGAGAGAAACAGACAAATGTAGGTTTTGTAAAACCAAACTGGAAACAGTCGCACACCTCATTGCTGGTTGTGATATACTAATGACAGAAGGACTGTATACTGCAAGGCATAATAATGTGGCAAGATTATTACATTGGGGATTGTGCGAACATCATGGTAGTGAAGTGAGTGAAAAACATTGGAAACATGAGCCACAAAGCATCATAGAAAATGATGAAGTTTATATCACATAGGATCACCCGTAACCAGCAGTTCAAAAGATAGATGCTAGAAAACCGGATATAGTGGTCCAAGAAAAGAAGACAAAATAGCATTGATCATTGAAATCACCACACCCAGTGACTACAGTGTGTTGCGTACAGAGATACACAAAGTCATAAAATATCAGGATTTGCAGGCAGAAACAAGACCAATGTAATAGAAAGATACCCTGATAGTTCCAGTAGTAGTACGAGCAATGGGTCTTATAAAAAAGAATCTACAATCATATTTAGATTTGCTACCAGTCCATATAACCCTGTATGAATTGCAGATGGGGTCATTACTGGGCACATTGTGGGTGCTGCGAAGAGCACTCCTTGCTGACATCAAAGATTGTTTCATGAACTTTAATCCTACTTTGGCTTAGGAATGGAGTCCATTCCCATCATGGTATTAGAAACCCACAAGACTCAGAGAAATTAAAAAAATAAGGATAAATGCATTATGTATGCATAAAAACGTAGCCAGTCAAGCACCATATTTCTGGGAGCATGGCGAAAGGTAGAACATTGGGAGAAAACCCTTGCAAACACAGGGATATATCAAGATTTCATACTGACAATGATTAGGCATCAGGTTGGAACCTTGGACTATAGTTGCAGGCACAAATCTCCAACAGACTGAGCCAATATGCTAAACAGGAAATATTAAATTGTTTCCAATCATTGTTCTTTCAGAATTCTGGGAATGCTAGGATGAATTCTAGCAATCCCTTGTGTTATGCCTTCAAATCAATAGTATTTCTTGGACTTGTTGTGCATGACAAAGACTTCTGATTTAGACCCTTATGAGGAAATCGTGCACAGGATGGAGTGTTTAAACTTCATAGTTGTTATTCAAGTAAAAGTCCTCAAAATTCTGCAAACTAGATAACATGGAAAACTCAAGAGTGAATTCGCCCTCTAAGCTTTAGGTGTTTTCTTTTGGCAATACATGTTCATTTGAATATAAAATGAAAAACATAGCAGCCTTTTTAGGAAAAGAGTGCAAAATCCTAATTTTGTTCTTTTCAGCATTAGTGTTCCTTTCCAACTAAACATAGTTGATAGATCTCAAACATTAAAAAAACATCTTCAAAATATTCTTTATCTTATATTCTGCATGTAGTTTAAATGCATCAGTAATACCATATGACCATGCATCAAATAAGTTTAATGACTAAGTACCACTTTTGTGAAATTATCTGATTATTTAGAGTACTTAATATGTTGGGTGGTTGTACGGCTATTCCGATTAGACTCATCACTTTCTTCTGCTTAAATTGATTTGATTCCCCATTTCTGTCTCATTCAGCATTTCACTTATTATATTTCTTCACTACTGTTTTTTTTCTCTTTAACGTTTGTTGACAATCCTCTTGAAAACTATTTTCGCTAGTTATACCATTTTGTGATGTGCTTCACACAATGCTTTGTAGCCACTTTGATGACATGTTTTATTTCTTTTTCAAATAAAGAATGAACATCAGCTTTATCTATGCTTAAAAACCACTTCCCTGTTGACATAGATACCTAGAGGAATTACAACAATTGGACATTACAGCATCTTCAAGATACACTGATGCATACACACTTTTATTTGTTTTTGCTGAATTTAACATTTTCATGTTTTTATTAAGTCAAGTTCTTTTACCCCTCCTTCTAAACATTCAAGTAATGCTTTCTGGAGGCATACTCTCAAATCAAATTAAATAAGATTTATTAGTATGCTTATAGCCTAAGCACATCTCAATGAGAGAAGACATAAATATGTTAAGCAAACAATACTATGAGGTTGCTATGAGGTTTAGTGCAGAATGCTAACTTTTTGTAAGATTTAGCCCATTTAAGATTGAGGCATTTTGCTTTGATACAATGTGCGTTTGATGATATATTTGCTGTAAACCATACTTTCTGATGGTTATTTCCACTTAGCTGGATTCCATGTTTGTGAAAGAAGTCTTTCCTTTCCCCTAAACTACAAGAACCAGATCTAAAATAATTCTCTGTCTTTATTGAATTCCAAAGCAAACTGCCACAGGTCTGCTTTAAGCTGGGCATTAAGCCTAACTTTATCACTTTATGTACCTGCTCAGCAGTTCCTCCTATTATATTCTGGTTTATTCAGCTCTGTAAGCATTATCTCATGTTTTCTGCCGTTACAAATGTTAAACTGCTATTGTTTTGTCCTTTTCTTCATCTTATTAAGGGGTATATAAACAGGTTTTTTACAGACGGGCGTATTCCTACCTGTCTCCAGGATGACTTAAAAGGGCATTTTCCCTCTTTTTGTTTACCGATTATTTATTTTCCTAAGACTACTTCTATCATGCACAGAACTCTTTTGCTATTTCCTACAGGTTTCCCTGTTATGAGAGGTGAAATCCTTAATTTGTTGACATTCCAACTGTGGTTTTCCATTTATCATATTTTTCTGACTGTTACTACTGCTTTCTTTCAGAGTGACTGCACAACAAGGTAAATGCAGTTCTGTTAATGCTAAGAATTTTGAAACATTCTTACAAAACCAATAAATATGTATTTCTTTTCTTTAGACCTTTTTGGGTTTTTTAATAACAGTAAGTTCACCCTTTATTTTAGATTATCAGTATAATTACCTTTCTAATTTTCTTATGTTGCTGGTTTGGGCTTGTGTTCTTCTGATGTGCAGTTCTATCCAACCCACTACAGAGAATTTAAATACTCACTAACAGTGGACTGAAGCTCATCACTTAGAATGCAATATCACATCAACAAAGACACAGTCCATCTTGGCAGAGGCAGTATGGCCATTTATTCCTTAAAGTAGAGTCATAGTCCCAAGTGTTACAAAGACCTTAAGATCTGTACCAGTTGTGCAAAAATATGTTGGAATCCTTGGCAGAAGGCATCCCAGCCACACCTGTTTTATAAATTCACACCACCTTGAACAAATTGTGATGTCTGCAGTTTTCTTAAGGTCACTGCACCTCAGTGATAATATTAAAGTTTGACGGAAGTAGATTCCATTAAGCTGACCTGAGAGACAGGAAGCGTTTTTCACTTAAAAATAAAATAACACCAGTTATGTTTAAATCTAAAACCTAATTACTATGTAGGGTGAGATTTGAAGGGTCATCAACAGATTTACTGGTCAGCTTAAAATGAAATTTGTGAAACAGAGCACTGGTTGTCTAAATAACTTTCGCTTAGGTTGTCATTTCAGTACTAGAAAACCAGTCAGCACTTTTAAGAACTTAAGGCAACCTATTAAATACATTCCTTATAGGCTACCTTAAGTTCAACATTTATATTTTTGATATGAATATTTTGAAGATGAAAGAAAAATAACCCATGATTAAACCAAATTTCCAAATGATTGCAGCTAGTGACTTTCGCAATTGAAACATTAGAATTAATGGAAGGGGTAGTAACTGTCTTAGTTTATGGAATGCTGCAAAAATTGTACTCTTGGTTTTATCAGCATTTAGTGTGAAGGTTTTATCTAAAAAATTGGTACAAATATTGTGAAAGATAATTTGAAGGGCTTGTTGAGCCATAAAGATAAGGCACGATATGATGAAAGTGTTGGAAAGTTGTACTAGAGATAAAAAGCTATCCAGCAGATGTTTGTTCTGGTATACGGACTTCTTGATGCAGAAATGAAAGATGACACAAGAATTAAAAAATGGAAAGACGGACAGTTGTAATGGAAGTTTTTAATTTGTCCAAAATAAATTTGAATATCAGACCACCGAGTATATTCTGGCATAGAATTACAATGTATTTAGTATGGCAGTTGAATGAGAACACTTACTTAAAGGTAACAACTAAAGGTAAAATATTTTGGAGCTGGTACTTAGCAATACATTTTCAGATGCTCTAGTCTGATAAAGTGTGAAGAAATAATCATACAGCCATGTGGCTGATAATCCACATAAAGCAAGAGTTATTGGCAAAATCCTCTGCTGTGACTTAACAAGAATGAAACATATTGCTTTGGAAAAGGTGATGAATAACTTAGCTGAATTGTAAGAAAATGAGTTATTAAGTACATTAGCAATGAAGAAAAACAACTACAAGAATTAATTTGTAAAAGTGCCGTATATATCCTAACTTTAGTGCCCTGAATCAGAATGTGGCAAAAATACCTATGTGATCTGCTGTGTCATTAGCATTTAATCTTGGTTATATTTTTACCACTCTACCTAGATCATTAAATAATATTGCTGTTTTACCCATGTCATTTCTTATTTCTTTATTATTCATTAAAAGGTATAGGTATTAAACTGCTTAAACCTAAGCACATTACATTTAAAACAATAAGTAATAATACATGTTAAAATCTGTTAGTGTGAATTCATTAGGTTAGATTGTCAAACAAATAATTACATTTAAGTAAAAACTCTAATAAATGCTTAAAATTCTAAAGTTAGAATTACTATCTCTGTCAGGCTTCTTCTTCTTCTGGCTTTTCCTGGTTAGGGGTCACCACAGCAGATCACCTGTCCGCTCATGATTTGCAGTGGAGTTTTACAGTGTCAACTTGCCAGCCTGGCGCCCAACCTTCCACAGAAGGCACACACACGCATGCACTCCATCTGAAATGCTAGAATCAAGTAACGTAGATATTGTCAACTTAATGGGACAAAATATTAAACAAGGTCCTGCCAGACATTCTAAACCAGACCCTCAAAACAGCTACCTGCCAGGGATGTAAAGGTTCAGCAACACTTTCAAGTAAGCAGAACTCCAATTACAAGGGTCACTGAAAGAGAGGGTCCAAATCTTAAATACACATGTGGATGCAACTGGCAGACAATATGGATCCTTCAGCGCAGACATATATAACTTGTACTATGAGCACCAGAAGCCTAGCTGCATAATGCTCTACACATTGAAAGTGGGTCAGATGCTAATCTGAAGACCCAAAATATAGTAAACTATAATACCCAAAGTGGTAGAAAACCAGAGCATTAGTCACCTCCCTGAAATCTCTTTATGGAATATAGTATTTGATCTGGTTCTATTCCTTGGGCAGAAGTAAGATAGCTTGACAAAAGCTTCCACCTACTCCATCACTGTGAAATTACCATCAAGAACAATGCTCAGCTCATGAAAGTGATGTACAAATTCCATCTAATCCCCTAAATGTAATCAAAGAAGAGAGCAGAGGAATGATCAACAGGTAGTTACGTGCACTAACATTACTTTAAATGATTAAAAGCCTGTCACTCAAATAATCTCCAAATAATCTTCTGGGATGAAAAATCTGGAGCATTCTTTTGAGAAAAGTAAAAGTAAAAAGTAAAGTAAAAGTGTATCCGGATGTTACCCACATATGACTGATATTAACTATCCTCTAAACAACATGCTAATGTTTTTTTTTAATTTCTTAACAAATCTGTGGTATTTGTATTTTGCAAATTGTCAACACTTTTCTTCTGTGGAGCTTTTCTCCAAGGGCATCCAGTGAAAATGGGTCTTTTAGGCAAAGTCAGACAATCCCAGTAACTAAATGTAATAAATAAATTAAAAAAATAAGTAAATAAAACAATGACCTCCCTTAGTGGGAATGTGTATTGTAATAACAAGGGAACCAAACAAGCCCTTAGGGTACAACTACAATTTAGGGAGCAGTACTCTGATGAATTCAGACTAGACACCGCATGCTGAGTACATCTCAAGTGATAACAGGTAAACCACACAAGGACAGCACTTGATAATCCGCAGTGCACTTAAAGATCCTGAAGAACAATTTCATGCATCATGCTTGCAAACATCAATAAAAAACAAGCAGGACCCATATCTAATATTGTCATTGATCCCCCACCATCAAAACGTCATTCAGAACTCTGATGAGGATTTTCCACAAACTCTGCCTGGATCTAAGCCATGATTAAGAAGGCTCTAACAAGTCATGTTGTATTAGAAGTGAATGCAGCTGCAGATTTTTCACTTTATGAATAACCTTTCTAATAAGACCAGATGATATTTCATGCATCCATGGATGGCTTCTTGTGGATGGATTAGGACAATTAAGGCCTCTTTTAATATTGACAGGAGCACTTCAGTCCTCACTGAGGTAAAAATGATTCAACTTGGCCTAGTGATAACAAGCAAGCTTCAACCAACTTGATATGTTCATGCTCCAAGGTACACTTGGTCAGATGCATAAGTGAAGCAATATCCATAACATTGTCATAATCAGATCAGACTCTGTCCAGCAAAAATGTGAATCACCTATCTTTGATCAGTGGTTGTGCTCAATGGAAGAGTCCTTGGAAAATGTTTGCAAAAAGTGTGCAAAATCTAGTCAACAAAAATTGAGTTGCTTATACACACACACACACACACACACACACACACACACACACACACACACAGACACACACACACGTGCATGCGCGCACGCACACACGCACGCATAAACACACTCAGACACACATATGCACACTCACATACACACTTTCTGGAGCTCCACATAAAATTTACGAAGCACCTGTTTTTTGAATTATCTTTGCTTTAAACAACCATGCCATACAATACAAACATACTCTCCCTTCTAATAGCTAAGATTATGGCTTATCAATCTCTAAACTTCCATTTCCTCATAGACAGAATGAAAGCAAAAATAAACTCAATCATCTTTTGTTCCAAAAACATCTCCACTTTTCTATCTCAGCCAGCCAGAGCAGCCATCAGCAAAGGAGTTTCTCCTCTCTTAAATAAAATATGAATTCCCATTTTACCATCAGTCTTCAAGAAAACCACCAGTACACTCCAAACAATCTCCAAAAGCATTGCCAATTCATTAAAACTTAATGGTCTGTGATAATCACTGAATCACCCTACAAAAAATGTCTAGAAATAACTGAATGTTAGGATTCCAGCTCGACAAACTAATCCAGCTCCAGTCATTTACACCACTTGCAGCTTAATGTCATGAAAAAACCTCTTCATACAACTCGAGACATTACTCAAAAGCCACACCTATTTTCATGACCCCAAACTTCACAACACTGCGTATGCATTCTCCTCTCTGGCACCTACTCTTTGGCAAGGGCTTCCCATCAACCTAAAGAAGATGAACACTTACTTCAAATTCAGAATGTAGCTTAAAAACACCTCTTCATGCAAACCAAATACTCCTGCTTCAACACAGAACATAACAACTAACACCCTATCACTATCTCCTTTCATCTTCATTTCTCCTCTCAAAAAATTACTGAAGATTGACCCACATTGGAAACTGATGTTTGTTTATTGTAACATACTCATACAGTTTTTCTATGTAGCTAATCTGAAGTAGTCTGTTATTGCTTGTATTTCTACCTTTTTTGTTTGTGCAATGTTTTGTATTTCACCTGGGCTGAGTCTGACTTGTTCAGTATTGAGCAGAGCACTGCACTTGTAAACAAATATACATGTATACAAACATACATGCATGCATATATGCATACAAACATGCATGCATGTATGTATACATACATACATGTATGTATACATACATACATGTATGCATACATGCACATATACATACATACATGCACATATGCATTGCATACATGCATATATGTATACATACATAATGTTATAGTATTGGGATTTCAGAGATGGAACACAAGCTTAGGAAATCTCCCCTGAATAGATGCGGGGAACTCTTGACAGATAAGTGTAAGTGTTGTGCAGCTGAAGCACACATTATGAATTAATAAAGGAGCAAAAAGGGGCAATAAAATACATTATTTTTCATTCCCTGACTAAAGGTCCCAACCTAAGACAACAACAAATATAAAACTTCTTGTACTTGTATATTTCTTATCCATATTAAATGCGTAACTGCCAATATAAATATACATTTAATTATTCATTATTAATTCCTCTAAAAGGCAAATCTAAACTGCAGTACAGGGAAAATGTAGCTTCCAGGAAGATATACACTCAGCTTTTTTAGAAGTGTAGAAGCACAAATATCCAGTTGCTCAAGCTAGGCAGGAGAACAAGTTTTGCTGAGTAGGATGCACAAGCAAGTCATAGCCTGCAAGGTGGTAAGTTAACAATCAATAAGCTAATATTGCATCTAAGTAAATATTAGCTACCCAAAATTGTATGCATTGTAGCATGAGTCCTTGAACCTTGATACACAAATGTTCTGCTAGAGAAGGACCTTATGAAGGCATATGACTTTTAGGTAGAAACGTATTTGTTCAGCGAAGCAACCTTTGTTAGTCTTCGAAAATTAATCTGATCTCTATGCCATGAGCTGAAAGGAGAGAGAGAGAAACAATAATTATAAATTGAAAGATATACATAAAAGAAAATTATGACTAATTAGAAATCTGTGTGATTTGCAGACCTGTATATGTGTATCTTTTGTTGTAAATGAAGAAAAAAGTGAACCAAGTAAAGGGAAAGTGTCCTTCTATCTTTGCGTAAGGGCCTATGGCAATAGCAGATGGAACATAATTTGCATTTATTTTGTTGCAGATTCACTTAAAATAAATGTGATGCAAATAAAAGAAAGGATGACTTCATATAAACAACAAACACCTTTCTTTTGTCTGTGCACACCAGGCTTCCAATGTGTGTAATACTCATAAACCTGCATTAGTCCCTGTAATGTGCACTGTCAATGGTGATTCCCTACATTTATATTTTAAAATCGTACTACATGCATATCTCGCACCCTCTTGCACAACAAATCTGGACAAAGCTTAAAATAACTGAGACCACCAAAAGGAGATGTAAGCGAACCAAAAAAAACCTGGAACCTAAAACAAGTTCGCTGGGAGATCTCCCAGCGAACTTGTTTTAGGTTAAAATAATTGAGGGACAAAGGCCCAAAATTATGGACAGGTTTTAAATATTGCTCTTATAAGTTGTAGGAATAACAGAGTGTGTGTTTTAGCATGCATTTTCTGAAAGATGTTGAGTCTGAAACTCAAATATATACCATAATTTAGTGACTTCAGTCCTCAGTGATTTGTCAGAAAACCACAAATTTTACGAGGAATGGACCAAAAATATCAGTCAAACAAATCTGCATATTCTGTGAAAATCTGGACAGGTGAGGAGTAAGATCCTATCTATGATCTCAGATTAATCATGAACTACTGTTTACACAACTAAATGATACCAAATATAGTACTAGTCTAATTTGTTTTCTTTCACCAAGCATCCACAAACAAAATGAATGCTTAGTATCATATGAAAGCTAGAGGAATAAAGTGTTTTTAGCAGTATTTGTATAAGCTGAGGCTCTGAGTCAAAGATTAATACTTGGTGTATTAATAAATGCTGTACTTATAAAATAAAGTTGCACTTAAACCCCCCTGTCCAAACTTCTTAAGAAGTGCATACACCTGCAAGTTATGCAGTTCTTGAGCTCACACAATCTTCTCTCCTTTACTCAACATGTTTTCCACCCCTAACACAGCACAACCACAGCTCTTCTCTCATTCACCAATCAGATAAATCATCACAGAAATAACAATAACTATGTATCTGCTATCTTTTTAGATCTCTCCAAAGCCTTTGACATGGTTTCACATCCTAAACTACTAGATGCTCTTGAATCACTCTCCTTCACTCCCCTTACTATATCCTGGTTTAAAAGTTACTTATCTGGCAGACAACAAGCTGTCCAATGGCAAAACGAGCTATCTCCTCCTCTGCCCAACTCTATTTGGGTACCACAAGGCTCTATATTGGGCCCACTACTTTTCTCAATTTTTACAAACAATCTACATACTTCCTCCAAACATGCCACACTAATTTAGTATGCAGATGATTCTACACTCATTTGCACAGCCCCATCTATTATCACCCTACAAAAATTGGCCCAAGAATCATTCTCTGCTGTTGAAAGATGGATCACTGACATCCAACTCATTCTTAACCCCAACAAAACCAAATTACTCCTGTTCACCCCTAATAAAAGAAAATCTACTCCCTCAGCTTTTTCCATCACATCTAGAAACAGCACTATCATTTCACCATCAACCCATACTAAACTCCTAGGGGTGGAAATAGATAATAAGCTACCTTTTAATATTCATATAGCACAAACAATCCAGAAACTTCATACGAAAATGGGGACACTCTATAGACACAAAAAGTTTCACACAGATAAAGCAAGAGTCACCCTAGCTCAGGCCCACCTTTTATCAACTCTTATGTATGCAACACCAATCATAACCCATATTAGAAAAACAGAGCTAGACAAGCTAGAATCATGTTATAATAAAATTGCAAAATTCACCACCAACTCACCCTTTAGAACCCACTACTGTCAGGCACTCAAAGAAATTCAATGGCTAGAATTTTCTCACTTACTGACCTACCAACAACTCACTTGTGCCTTTAACATCATAAACTACCCAGAGAAAATTCAATGGCTAGAATTTTCTCACTTACTGACCTACCAACAACTCACTTTTGCCTTTAACATCATAAACTACCCAGAGAAAACCCCAGCACTAAAACAGCTGCTAACTCTTTATTCTAACAGTCACCCTCTTCGCTCATCTTATAAACCTCTCCTCAATAGTACAACTGTGAACAATACTGCTGGCAAAGCCCTATACTCCCATACCATAGCAAAAAAATGGAATAACCTCCCCACTAATATAACCTCTACTAAAACAAACACATAATTTAAAAAACTAGTCAAACCACATCTCAGGAAACCCTGGATCTGCCCATATATCACATGACAGTGTCATCTGACTTTCTTCTCCTTTCTCTTTGCTTCTCTAACTCTAGGCTCTCACTTTCTCATTGATCTAACTTTCCTCCTTAAAATCTGGATGTTCAGGTTATATTGCTTTCCTTCTCTGTTCCTTAATAGAAGCAAATGTTAAACACAAATTGTATGTAACTATTATTTAAAGAATAGCATTTTCTCTGTCAGGTCAGTTGTACTTTATATGTAATGCTTTATCAAAGTATCAGCTCTTTATCAATCACAGATGAATCATTGTAAACAATATTTGTATGTGTGTACTTACAATTAACCTGTTTCTCATGTCTGTATTACCTGTGTCATAACTACTTTACTATACTATATGTTAATTGTGGAGCTTTTCTCCCTGGGCATCCAATGAAAACTGACCTGATCCAGCTGGATTTACCCGGTTAGCAAATGTAAAATAAAAATAAATAAAAATAAACTGAGAAATCATTGCATGATTTTGATACAATGCTTAAGATATTCCTAATGGCATATAAATTATAAATTTCTAGGACTCCTTTTAAGTAGATGAGTTAATAAGACAAACACCCAAAACATTTTAAAGTGCGCTAGATATTTTGCTATCAGTGGTTGAGTTTTCTCACATGTTGTGTTCCAGAACATAATGTAAATATAAAATTAATATGTAAACCAAGAATATATGTGTATTTGCATCATAACTTCATATCTGCAACAAAAATGAACAAAGTAATCCAAACACACATCTCTCACCTGTCTAGATTTTCACACAATGTTCAGATGTTTTCCTCACATGTCTGGAGTGTTCCTCATAAAATTTGTCATTTTCTGGCAACTTATTCAGGATTGAAATAATTAAATAATGTCAGACATTTAAGTTTCAGATCTCGTATCCTTCAAAAAATGCACGTTAATGTAAAAACTGTTATTCTAGCAACCTTCCAAGTTCATGAGTGATATTTAAAATCTGTCCCTGATTATGGGTCTTTATTTCCCCATTATTTTTGGCTTTGCCCAGATTATCTTCTGTTGAAAGGCTGAGAAGCATACAAACACTATTAAATTCTTAGCTCTCTACTAAGTTTACTTATGTGTGAAACTTGTCACTGTAATCACATATAATCATATAAGCAGAGTAATTAATTTAAGTCAAATCAATTAAAACAGAGTAATAAATTCAGCAGGAAGTGTTACCTGTTTCATGTTTAATACATAATTAGTTGAGATTCATTGTGTTAATAAGTCAGAGGCTATACTATAATTTATGCAATTTATTGTATATCATGAAATGTTAAAAAAGTATTTTATAAATGTTTAACATATAATTCTAAACTCTTAATCAAATACTCACGGATTTCCAAGAAAAGAGTGGTTTGGAACAATGTATGAACATTAATAGGAATTAATCTGTTACACTCCAGAACCTGATAAATGTAATCAGCGGTATTAGGCACCAAAGAGTGTGATATAATTGCAGGTGACATGAATGTAAACAGTACCGACACAGAATAACATCTCATCAGCTGACAGACTAGCAGCTCCCAGATCATTTTCACAAACTGGATCTGCTGGAATGCATGGACACCCTCTATCAGTGGATAGTAAGGTATGTGTAGCTATTACCATTCGAGCTACATGCATTTTCCAGAGGGAAACAGTGGAGACACTGGATATACCACAAGCATTAGTCTGTAGAATATTCAAGACATTTTTTGACAAATTGCGGAGAGATGTGAATGAGTACATTTCTTTGACAAAGCAGGGAAGCGTGCCAACACCATGCATGTCTTCTGTGGCATCTCCCACTTCTCTGACGTACTGGAAACCATTTATAGGATCATTGGAGGTTACTAGACGAATGACTCTAAGGCCCTTACAAGCCTAGCCAAGTTTTACCCTTATTGCCATGATAAGTACCTATCACCCCTGTCCAAGAGGGACATATGTGGAACCTCTGGGGTGAATTTGTGGTTACCCATCCAATCTTCCTGATTGCATTTGAAGAGGCCCAATGAGGTGTTCTGCTTGACACAAAGTGGGAGTCTGTTTCAAAGATGTGGTAACCTCTGGGAGACAAATCTGTCCTTCCAGCAGGTTCTATTAATGTCACATACCAGGTTAAGGCCATTAAGGTGAGTAACCCATGGACCATTTGATTTGCGGATATGCAGCATTTCCAGTAAAGCAGGGTCAAAGATTGCCTTATATGCAAGGCAGAGATTGCCTCTGAGTAGTCTGTATGAAACAGACTGAAGTAGCAGTGACCTCAGGTGCTACACATAGGACTGATGCTGAAGATCTTGAATTTTTCTTGTGAGAAACCTTTGTGGTCTCTCCAATTGCTGCAAGTGCTTGGAAAGGTGCACACCAAAAGCTGCATTGTATTCCATTATTGGCCCAATGAGGGGAGAGTATGGAGAGGTTATAATTTCTTTTTTGTCTGGAGGAAATGCCCTTACTTATGAGATGAGCAATATAGAATGCCCTTCTTACCACTGTGGAGACGTGGTGCTCAAAGGTAAGTTTGCTGTCAACCTGTGTGCCCAGGTCTCTCACCACTGATTGTGTACTTAGGGTGTTGTTATTGATGTAGTAGTTTGCAGGAACATCGCACTTACCAAAAGGGATAACAATACATTTTTTGCATTGAGAATAAGGTCATGTCTTTGGCACCAGTAATTTGCTTGTGTAAGACCCTCTTGTAGAATGTTGATATCATTTGGAGATTCTATGACCGCTCCCAGTTTGCTGTCATCAGCAAATTTTGTCAGCCACAGACCTTGCACTTCAGAGAAACAGAGTCCAAACAGTAGGGGTCCCAGGACTGATCCCTGTGGAACACCACTGCTTACAGGTCTGCTGTTGGAGGTGTATTCCCCTATTTTGACTATATGGGTTCTATCCATAACCCAGTTAGTGACCCATCTAATGATATACAGGTTGATACCTAGCTGGGTGAGTTTGTTAATTATGCCTGAGTAGGGGATAGTGTCAAAAGCCTTGGTTAAGTCTAGGTAGGCTGTATGCACAGATGTCCCCTCATCAAGGGCCTTGGTAACTGTCTCAAAGAAGTCCACCAGGTTTAACAGGCATGATCTCTCATTGACAAATCCAAATTGAGTAGGGTCAAATGTTTGGAGTTTACCAATATCTTTGCTGATAAGGTCCATGATGATTCTCTCCATGGCCTGGCAAATAAGGCTAGTCAGGCTAACAGGTCTATAATTCCAGGGGTCAGTGGAAGCACGACCTTTTTGAAGTGGATAACGGTGGCCTTTTTCCATTTAGTTGGGACAAAGTCAGTGCTTAGACTATGACTGAAAACAGTACTCCATAGCATTGCTTATTCTTGTTTGAGCCCTTGTAGGACTCAGCGTGGGATGTTATCAGGTCCCATGGATACTGTGTTTTTGATCTTAGAGAGAGCATTCAAGGTCTGCTCTTTAGAGATACAAGGTAGAGGACAGGTGGCAGGGATGTCTTGGGGTAAGTGTGGTGGGGACAGGGAGTGAAGTTTTCACAGAACCTGTCAGCTAACAGGTTAGCAATGTTCACAGGCTCAGTATATGTGGTATCATTAACTACCAGTTTGGCATAAATCTGGGACTTTCCTTTTAGGTTATGGATATAAATAAAGAACGCCTTATGGTTGTCCTTAGTTGAGGAAGCCAATTTGGATTCGTACTTAGCTTAGGAGGACTTCACAAGAAGTCTTATTTGCTTGTTTAAACTGAGGAGGGAGTGTTTCCAGTTTAGGACTCGCTCCCTCTTACTCTTAGTCAGCAATCTCTTCCTCTTATTGTAAACTCTTTTAATGGCAGTTGCCCACCAGACAGGTTTGCTCTTCCTTGAGGAGCTTGTTTTGGTCCTATCAGGTATGGCTGAGTTGATGCAGTTGTTCAGGTGTTTATATAAAGCATTTGTGCAGAACTCGTCATAGTTGCCAGTTCATCTAGGCAGCGGAGGTGCAGTGAAACTATTTATACCATTCTGTAAGAGGTTATAATCTACTTTGGAGAAATTTTTTAGTTTAGTTGGTGTTGGGAGGGGACAGGTATGATAGTAACTTTGAATGAGACTGATTTATGCTCAGATTTCACCAGGGAAGACCTCACAATGGGGGTGCTACAATAGTCCCCCATATTGGTAAACACCAGATCTAGGATGTTGGCACCTCTAGTGGGGGTCTCAACTAGCTGGTCCAGGGCATTGGAGTTAATGAAGTCGGGAAACCTTTGGGCAAGTCAGTTTGCACACGAGTAATTTCTCCAATCAATGGATGGGAAGATAAAGTCGCCCAAAACCATAGTGTTTGTATGTATACTGATAGACTCAAATAGATCCAAGTAGGTAGAGTGGGTGTCTTGATTCATGGAGGGGGTCCTGTAGCTGGCAATGACTTGAATAGGTGTCCTACCAACAGTTAATTGCACCTGACATATCTCCAGGGAATCAGCTGTTTAACCAATCTGGAGGTGTATTTATTTTTAATGAATATTGATACACCGTCTCCTTTAGTTTTTACACCATCAGTTTGTGGTCTGAACGTGTAGAAGGAGGTGTAGACTGATATGGCTGGGGTGCTCTCCACAGCCTTGGACCAGGTCTCTGTGACTACACAAATGTCTGTGTCTTCCAAGGTGAGGACTGCTTCCAGTGAATGCAGTTTCATTTTAAGACCATGGCTACCAGGGAGGCTGCCTACCAGTCATGCTAAGTGACCATGCCCTTACATTTCTAGTTAGGAAGAAAACACATATCTAAACCAGCATATTGTAGAAATACACCCGTAGCAAAAAATATCTCTCCTCTGATACCTTCAATTTACTACTACAAAACTGCGATTGGTCCCCATTAAAAAAACTGCAACTAGACCACCTAGCTGTAGAATACTTCAATAACAAATTCCTTGAAATATTAAATAATCTTGCCCCCCCCCAGAAAAATTTGCCAAAAAAACAAACAGCTACCATGGCTTTCTAAAGAAACAAAACAACTAATCTTCTTCTTCTTTCGGCTTTTCCCGGTTAGGGGTCGCCACAGCAGATCACCTGTCCGCTCATGATTGGCAGTGGAGTTTTACAGTGTCGAGTTGCCAGCCCGGCGCCCAACCTTCCACAGAAGGCACACACATACACGCACTCACACCTAGGGCCAATTTTCTTTTTTAGAGTGTCCAATCCACCTGCAGCATGTCTTTGGGATGTGGAAGGAAACTGGAGCACCCGGAGGAAACCCACGCAACCACAGGGAGGACATGCAGACTCCGCACAGAAGGCACCCCAGCCGAGGATCGAACCGGAAATCCTCTTGCTGTGAGGTGACAATGCTAACCACTGCACCACCGTGGCTGCCCAAACAAAACAACTAATGAAACAAAGAAATAAGGCCTGGTCCCTATATAGTATGAACACAAATAACCATCTTACCCTTTACAGACAACTTAGAAATCATGCTAAGAAAAAAATCATCAAGGATAAAAGAACCTATTTCCTCAACTGCCAACAAAAATACCAGCACAATCCACAAAAATTCTGGCAGAATGTCAACCACCTCTTTAACTGCAGTAAAAGCCCTACCCCTGCCCCCTTACTACTAACTCCTCTGTGCTCTTAGCCTCACAATTCAATTCCCACTTCATCAACTCTATCACTTCTCTCCTAGACAACAAAACAATCCCACCACTCACTGTCCCCTCCCCTACCTCTAATGATGCAAACTCCATCTCCTTTATTCCCATTACAACTTCCTACATAAAAAAACTCCTATGTAAATTAAAACTCTGTTGCTCAGCTGCCGACCAACTTCCAAACGGATACCTAAGACTAGCTGCCCCATCCATCACTTACCCCATATCATTACTAATAAACCACTCTATATCTGAACAGTACGTTCACAATTTATGGAAAATCTCTCATATCATATCACTTCATAAGGGTGGCCCATCTAGAGACATAAGTAACTACTGTCACATCGACATTCTATCCCCTCTTGCCAAAATTCTAGAGAACTGTATTCACTAGCAACTCATGAACCACCTCACTACCAACAATCTACTCTCCAGCACCCAGCATGGCTTCAGGCCTAAACACAGTACTAACTCAGCCCTCACAACCTTTACAGAGATCATTAGCCACCCCAAAAATGAAAGACAACTAGTCTCAACCATTTTCTTAGATATTGACACAGTGTCCCATCAGCTGCTTCTCAACTAACTTGCCACTTATAATCTCAATACCACACCCCTAACATGGTTTCACAGTTATCTATCTGACCATCAACAGGCCACTAAATGTGCAAACAGCCTCTCCCCACTATTTATCAGTCACCACGGGGGTACCACAAGGCTCCATACTTGGGTCCCTCCTGTTCATAATATTTACCAACAACCTAAATACTGCCACCCAACATGCCAACGTCATCCAATATGCAGATGACTCCTCCCTTATCTGCTCAGCCCACTCCCCACAAGAACTCCAACACAAAATCCAGTCATCATTCCAAGACATTGAAAAGTACCTCACCAGCCACCAACTCATCCTAAATCCAAATAAGACTAAGCTCATAATTTTCTCTAATAAATCTTCCAAATCCAGTACTCAATCCCTCTCCGTACTATCTAACAGAGATACAAAAATTGAACCCATCAATCAGACCAAGCTGCTAGGGGTAACCATAGATGACTCACTAAAATTTGATAAATACATCTATCTGACCATCAAAAAAATCCACTAAACTAGGCGCTCTATACAGGGTTAAACCTTACCTTACACAACAAGCTAGACTGACCACTGCAAGATCCCACTTGCTATCAACCCTCCCATACTGCTCTGAGGTCTTTACTAACCTATCAAAAACCAACCTAAATAAACTACACTCCTGCTATAACAGAATAGCTAAGTTTGTCATCAACCAACCCCACAGAACACACCACTGCACTACTCTCCGACAGCTGAAATGGCTAGAACTTCCCAACCTATTATTACTAAAACAACTTTCACTCGCCCATAAAATCATATTCAACCCTACTGACTGCCCAGCTCTGTCAAACCTAGTCCAGCCAAACACAAACTGTAGACTCCTCAGGTCATTTAACAAACTATTGCTAAAAGTAACCCAGTCTCACAACCATCACGGAGACTCCTTCTACTCCCATAAAATAGCCAAAGATTGGAACACCCTTCCTCAACAGATAACTAAAAACCCCAACCTAACCACATTTAAAACTCCACTGAAAGACTATTTAAATGATAATTGGCTATGCCCCTGTATTGCTCCCAACTAATATTCTTCCTGTTTTTTCCCACTCATCTTACACGTTAGCCCAAATAACGCTCATCCCACATAGGGCTATCCCACTGTCTGTCTTAGCTTTATTAATCTTTGTTCTTTCAGATGAACTAACTTGTAAAACTACATGACCAATTTTGGTCTATCAGAAGTGACTCACCTTGTAAAGCTACATGACTTATATACCTCATATATATTGTAGAAAAAAAGCATTCCTGTATGCCTGAAACATGCATGTTTATACTGTATTTCTGTTGTTATATGTTGCTATAATATTTTTGTTAAGCTCATTTACATATTGTTAGCAATGTACTACTTAAACCAAGTTTACTGCTTGTACCTTAATAATGTTTATTTTGTTGTGGAGCTTTTCTCCCCGGGTCTTTGCTGAAAACAGTTTTTTTTTCAACCCAGTCGAACACTACTCGGTTAACAAATGTAAATAAATAAATTAAATAAAGACTGCTTAGCAGCAAAACCTTGAGGTTGTACTTGGAGTTCTTAGATTGAGAATTTTGTCCTTGAGACACTGCCTAAAAAAAGGCACTATGGAGGTGGCAAGAAACTTGGCCAGTAGCCGAAATCCCAGAGATGACAGATGAAGACAATCTCTGACAAAGCATCAAGGTCTGTCAATCATGTCATCCTAGGCTGACAGATGCTGTATCCCCTTGGAATGACACTAGAAGCTAAGCAAATTATTGAAGTCAATCATTTTCTGTTTGTGTTGAGGCATCATCCTAGGTGAAGTAAAATGCTGCTTAAGGCTAGGGATATACAGACCTAAGACACATAGTCCAAGAGCTCAATCGTGTCTCTCTTCATATAGTCTAGAGAGGTACATCTCAAGTCATTCATACCAACATGGACTATGACAGAGTCATAACAGTACCTGTTGCTGAGAGACCTGAGTGCATGTGTGACATGGCGGATCCTGGCACCTGACAGACAGCTGACCGTGACCTTCTTATCCAGCCTGGTTTAAAGGACATCTGTGTGTCTCAGGATGGAATCACTCATGACTAAATATGTTTGGTTTTTGGTATGTGAGCTATTATGTACATTGTGTTCTGCAGAGGAAGCATTAAGTGTAGCATGCTTGTGCTTGTGTTTGTGAGGTCTCTGGTGTTTAGGCATGTTTCTGGTGAGGACCTCCTCATATGTAGGTATATGGGATGTGGGTTTGGGTGGAGTAGGAGGTGAGGTGTGTATGTGATGATCCACTCATTGTCATATGTACTGACTGGTATGCAAGAGAGCATGGATCGAGATTCTTAATATAGTTGTATCTCTCACATGTTGAGTTTGTGTGGGCTAAGAGCAGAGGGTTTTCGGTGAACATGAGGCAGTTACTACACTGCCTCAGGATGCCCATGTCAACCAAGTTGGTTCGAGAAACTGAGAAATTGTACATCCATAGTGTTAGGTAAATTTATATGGTCAGGAAGAGAGGTCACATGTAGGAATGGCTAGTGGGTGAGAGGTGTGTTGGTACCTCTGAGGCTAGGCTTAGTGTTCTACATGACAGTAGCATTGAGCCACAGACAACCTCTGAAGGGCCACAAGCAAAGTGCTAAGGGAAAATTTAACAAGCAAAATGTTTGCTATTATAACCACCAATGGTAACTACTGCAATGCGGCAGGCCACGATGGTGCATTACATGGAAGAAACCACAGAAGTGGAGCTTATATAAATCAAGAAATAACTCTTTTAACTCAAACTAGCAAATACGGATGTATTCTCTGAGCTCTAGTCCAATCACCCTTGATTAGATGAAACGCAGACAGCATTCTCCTCCCACAAGGGTGCAGAAAGGCCTACTCCAACAAAGATGGCTTGAATTTGATGTTCAGGAATTACAAAACAGACCCAGAAACAGCAAGCCTGGAACTGGGCTATACTACAGCCGAACTAGCACAGTATGCAGTAAAATGTGGCTAAAAACAGTTCCAACAATTCAAACAGACAATAGAATGCAAATGCAAATTAAGAGTGCAATATAAGAGCAGAAACAGGCACTTACTTAGCTGAAAGCAACAGATGCCTTAGATCTTTCAGCATCTCAGTGAAGAGCTGGTTTTAGTGCTCAAATGATACAAAACAGTCTAGATTCCATAACACTGAATCTAGCCTATGCTAAAAAGTGCAGAGGTATTTGAAGTTTAAAGTGCTTAAAATCACAGTCACGACAGAAAAAAAGAGTAGAAAGCAGCAATTCGGTAAAGCAGTGTTCTCAATGTAATCAGGCTACTAACAAGCAGTAATAAAAGAGGCGGCATAAATGCAATTGAACTCTTTTAAGAATAGCAGCAAAAGCAAAGTATTAAAGTAGAAAATACACAGTATAAATACAGTAAAATGCATTAAAAACAGCTGAATAGAGTGTATTTTTTGTCAAGTAGAAATAGTGGAAACAGACGATAACTCAAGGTTAAGAAGCTAAGGGGTGAGCCTTCCCAGTCTTACTGTACTCAGTAGAATGAGCTGATGTGATGGGATTGGGAAGAGTGTCCAATAACAAATTTATAATAAGAGGCGGGCAAAGCAAAAGCCACCAAGATATAAGAACACAGCAACAGCAATAGAATGGGTGAGAGGGAAAACCAAATCAAGCCAGCCAGAGTAAGTGCTCAGAAGTAAACTAGGGACCAGTTTAACACATAAACTTTGCAACATTAAGCACAGAATTATTAAATATCACTGAAACAGTTATAGCAAGTGCAAAAATTTACTTATATCAGCTTTGTATGTCAGATGGTGTTATAAGTAATCCAAGCCAGGCAACAAGGAAGGTAGTTCTTAGATATTGAGCACAATCTTGCAAATATGTGAATCTTTTATACCAGCAGGATGAAAGACTGGAGAATGATTTTCTGATTACTGTTTTTGCACACATGTGGTAATAATGCTCTCACTTGCTGTCTACAGACAGTAGGACATTAATAGGAAGGGTTACCATTCTGTCATCATCTAGGCAGTGTGCAGGACATAGTGGTGATAAAAAATCTGTCAGTACATATATATACATACCTGCACTGGTGACATTATGGAGAAAGTCATGACTATAACCCAGGTGACCTAAGTTTAATTAATGTCTCAGGGTGCTTGATGCTGCAATAGGAAAAAGGAGTTTGACCATCATGGAGGAAGATGTGAGTCCAGGCTGGTTTATGCCACCACTTCTGACCAGGTCACTGACAAAGATACATTCAAATGGATGGGGGGTGCTGCAGGGGCTATGTGACCATCGTCACCTAAGCTAGTGAAAATAACCCTTGTCAGTTATGAGAGGTAGCATATGCAGACCAATAGTGGAATATAGCTGGCCCTATGGTGCATAGGTCCCTTCATCAACACCCAAGGGAAGCGATTAGTATCTTCATATATTAAAAAGCTATCATCACCAGGATGCTAGACAGGGCACCACACTCCCTGATATTTGACAGAATAACAGCTCCTCCAGAAAGCTCTCACCCTAGGAGATGTGAGGGGAAAATGCTCAAACCCAAAGAACAAATGGGCTGAAGAGTGAAATCTACTAGAAAAAAAAAACAAAAAAAAAAAAAATGAGTGTTTGCACCTTGACAGTGCCCAAGGTTGCTGCATTAAGCATACATGCCATCTACATCACTACTTCCTGTCCATGACATTCCACATGTCCATCTAGTAGGTAAATGTAGGCACACTGGTGCACCCATCTATCTACAGCAACAGACAATATGCATTTAGGTTGCACTTCCTCCTTGCATATCCTATTATGTTGCAGGTGATGCAGAATATCCACTGGAGCCCTGATTGGTGATACCCATAAGGAGCCCTTAAAGGATGTCCAAATTGCAATATAATATTTTTCTGCACAAATAAGGAACATAATAGCGTGATTGATTGAACTGGTGAAATTCTAGTACTACTGCCTAGCACAACCACTGTCCCCTGCAGTATGTCCCTGTCACAGCCTGCAAATTCTTTGCAGCATGCTGTGTGATCGATGCTCTATGCTGGTTAACAAATTTAAATAAATAAACAGCATGAGTAAGAGGAGGCATTAGCTGAGACACTTTATCACCTGCAACAGCTGTCTTTCTATAGCTTACATAAATGTCCTTTGGCAGCAATGACAGTGATTGCTACAGACAACAGCCAGTAACCACACCACAAAATACCTCCTCAAACAACAACGTTCACAGCATATGGCAATGCAGGAGAAGCAACAATGTATAGTCCACCTGTCTGGGCTCTAGCATGTTTGCAATGACAGTGTGGTATGAAGCAGAACAACATAATGCATGCAATGGCAAGTAAAAGCAATGCTGGGCAGGTTGAATTACATTCTGCATCAGCCATCTTCACTTACATCACAGAGGAAGTAGTGAGGGAGGGGGTAGTAAGGTCTATAGCCATCATCATTTGCATGGGTGCCTCGGAAGACAAAGGCACATGACTACCTACACAATCAGGGGGTGAAGGCATTTGTGTCAATGGAGGCATGAATGTGGTCCATGGAAAAGGGGGGTGAAAATCAATGTCATGCATAAGTTCCTGTTTGGAATGGGTAGAGAAGAGACTATGTGTCTGGGCAATGGGACCACTAAAATGTCTAGATATAGGAGGAATAGAGGTCCCCATGGGAAAGCAATTTGGTGGTACTGATGGAACATGACCTATAGTGGAGGTTCATTGATGAAGCACTCCACCCCTGGTGCCACTGTATTGTGGTCAATTCTGATATGGAGTGAAAAAATTAGATACGCCTGTGATGGCCGTGCACTGGCCCAGCAATCAAGGAGCCTCAGTCCTCACCACTAACACCAGTGAGGGACGTCCATATAGGGAAAGGATAATAAATACACACACAGTAAAGTACAATTTCCCTTAAGAGCACACAGAGATCACAGTCAGACTGGGGCTGGTTTCTCCCCTTTCTCTCCAGGTCACCATTAAGATTCCCCACTGGCACTGCTATAGGGTCCAGATATCAGCCTAGTGGGCAACCTAAAGCCTCCAGCACCCTCTCTGTCCAACTAGTGCTTTGTGTCCCTGCCCAAGTAGCTGACACACACACACTTTGAGATAAGAGTTTATACAACCACACAGACACTCCTGGGGAAGGCTGGCACAGGTTCTCCAGCTGTGCCCCTTTTACCCAGACTATATGGTAGAAATCACTGCCACCACCCAGCTAATATTTATCAGCTACTCAAAGGCCCTTATGAAGGGTGTCCAATTATTATTGTGCAATATTATTATCCAAATGGTAAGTGCAACCTAACAGTCAAGACTTGTTTGGAGTGACTTGGTACAGTATCCCTATATACATGCAATGCACTCTTAGAGCTTAAATGATCTCTACACAAAACAGCCACAGTTGAAAGGTTTAAAAAGATTTAATAATAAATAATAAAAACACAGGACAATGCTTTTTACTACACAGTGCTAGTCAAGAGTTCAGAGATCACAGAGAAATACTTAAAATAATACTGTAGAAAAGTTCTGACATCACAGAAAAACAAACTAGTATAATCTTCCTAATTCTTAGCTATATCTAAGAGAAAACACAGTTCTAAATAACTTACATATAGAACAAAGCAGTGTTGGTGATGCTGGATGTTCTCAAGACAAAATGCTCTGAGCTCTCTGATTCTCTCTCTTTAATTTGATAACACAGAGCTGCTTGACGTGACATCATTCTTCACACTTCTCTGGTGTTCCCAGGCTAACAGAAACTACATTTAAATTATTTACACCTGGTCAGAAACCAGGGCAAAAAAGGATATTTATACATGCAAATTCTAGCCATTAACTCTTGTCTTAAAACAATAGGCAAGATGCCTCCCTCTAGACATATCAACTCTGAATTTTAATATCAAAGACAGTCATGAAATGCTTGACTTAGCTTTCTTACAGCAAAGTGCACTGTTACATTTTTGCAGTTCAATATCCAATGCAGTCTTTTCACATTTAAGAGAACAAGCCTGTGGCTTACATTAATATTTACAAATGACAGAATTATCTACAAAATTCTATCTGGCTAGGCTGGCAGCCCTCACCTATCTTCACTCATCTCCCCCCTGGAGAACTCAAGCTAGTTTTTCAAGTTACCCTTGAGAAATGTTGCTTGAGAGGGTTAGGTCTATCTGAGTATACCTTACCCCATTCCCTGTCTTGAGAGCCCATCTGCATTGGTATTGCTAATCCCACTGCGGTGCTGCACTGACATATATGCTTGCAACCCTAGGTTCCATCTTAGCAACTTGGCATGTTGCTGGCTGGCTCAGTGTAACCATGTTTGGAGGTTGTGATCTGTCACTACAGTGAATTTTCTTCCTTACAGATAAGGCTGAAGTTTCTGCAGTGCCCACACTATGGCTAGACATTCCTTTTGTACAGCTACATAGCATTCCTCACTGGGTTGGAGCCTATGACTGAGATAAACCACTGGGTGCTCTTGTCCCTCTGAAGAAATCTGGCTAAGTACAGCCCCCACCCCATGGTTTGAAGCATCCACCTGCACAACAAATTATTTGCTGTAATCTAGAATGGCTACCACAGGGGTCCTCCCAAAACTTCTTTAAGCTTCTGGAATGCCTGCTCACATGCTGTGGTCCACACTACCTTATCTGGCCTGTTCTTCCTTGTCAGGTCTGTGAGGAGAGCAGCTATGGTACTATAACTGGGGGCAAACCTTCTGTAGTACCCTGCTGTCCCTAAGAATTCCCTCACCTGCTTTTTGGTAACAGGTGCAGGCCATGCCTGAATGGCTTCTACTTTGGCAGATTCTGGCCTGATCTTACCACTCCCCACTCTATGTCCCAGGTAGGAGACCTCTGCCATACCCACCTGACATTTTCTGGGCTTAATGGTCAACCCTGCCCTCTGTAGTCTGCCCAGCACCTCCCTGACATGCTGAAGGTACTCTTGCCAAGAATGGCTATAGAAGGCAATATCATCTAGGTAAGCAATGGCAAACCCTCTTGCTCCTGTTAGGATATGATGTACCAGCCTCTGGAAAGTTGCTGGGACATTCTTCATCTCAGAGGGCATTTTTGTGAACTCATACAAGCCAAAAGGAGTCATAAAGGGTGACCTCTCTCTAGCACTGGGAGTCAAGGGCACCTACCAGTAACCCTTGGTAAGATCAATGGTTGTAAGATACTTAGCCCCACCCAGCTTCTCTAGGGCCTCATCTGTCCTAGGCATAGGGCAAGCATTTGACTCTGTGTGACTATTTAATTTCCTGTAGTAAACACAGAAACTGGTGCTGCCATCCTTCTTTGGCACCAACACCACTGGGGAGGCCCTGGGACTGTTGGACTCTTGAATCACCCCTAGTTCCAACATCTCCTGTATTTCCTCCCTCAGAGTCTGTTTGACTCTCTCAGGCACCCTATAACGGGCATGCCTAATAGGCCTTTGTGGCCCTGTGTCCACCTGGTGCTGCACCAGGTGGGTGCACCCTGGTTTCCCAGTGAACATGTCCCCAAATTCCTGTAACACTGCTCAGATTTCTCGAACCTTGGCAGGAGATAGCTGCTGGGACATTGCTATCCCTTCCACTGAGGTGTCATTCCGAGCCTCACTGAGGAGATCAGTCACCAGATCTCCCTCAGACTCCTACAATCCACTGCAAATGTTCAGCACAAGGGCCTCCCTATCATGGTAAGGTTTTATCATGTTAACATGCCACAATTTGTGCCCTTACCTTCTGCCAAGCAGTTCCACCATGATGTTAACATCACTTACCTTTCTTACCATCTTGTAGGGTCCCTCCCAAGCTGCTTGCAGCTTGTTGTGTCTGACAGGAATGAGAACCATTACCTGCTGCTCCACATGAGGTTCACACTCACCTTCCCACTCATCTCAAATTAAATCTAGAGGTCCTCTCACCCTCTACCCATACAGCAACTCAAAGGGAGAAAAACCTGTGGATTTTTGGGGAGCCTCTCTGTAAGCAAACAACAGATGGGGCAAATATTTGTCCCACTCCCTCTTAAATTGGTCTGCAAATGCCCATAGCATGGACTTGATTGTAGAGTTTAACCTCTCAACAAGACCATTAGTCTGGGGATAGTAGGGGGTGGTCCTCAGATTCTTCACCCCACAAGACTTCCACAGACAAGCCAGCAGGTCTGACTTGAAATTGGCACCTCTGTCAGTCAGTATTTTTTTTTTTTTTTTTTTTTTTTTTTTGTGAAACCTACCCTGCTGAAAATATGTAACAAAGCATTTGCCACCTTTTCTGCCTCAATGGAGAACAGAGCCACTACCTCATGGGATTGTGTAGCATAATCCACTACCACTAAGATATACTTTGGGTACTTAGAGGCCCCACAATATCCATAGCTACCCTCTGAAATGGCTCATCAATCACAGGCAAAGGCATCAAAGGAGCTCTCACCTTGTCTCCTACCTTGCCTAACTTTTGGCACTGCTCACAGGTCCTGCAGTACCCTGTTACATCTCTGAAAAGTCCAGGCCAATGGAAGTTTTGCATAATATGTCTCTTGGTTTGTTTTAAGCCCATATGACCTGCAAAGGGAATATCATGGGCTATGGCTAGAAGTGCCAGTTGGTAGGCTCTAGGCACTACCAACTGCTGTACCCTCTCACCTTCTAGCACTCCCTCAGAGGTCCACTCTCTATACAGTAACCCTTTGTCCCAGTATACAGATCCCCCCTTCCCTTGAGAATCAGGTGCCTCACTAGCTACCTGCCTCAGGCCTTGCAATGTAGGGTCTGAGAGCTGAGCCTGTCTCAACTTTTTGTTTGTAACTCTTCCCAGCTCCCCTTCCAAAGGAAGTCTGGCATCCTCTGACAATGGTGCCTCACTGTCAGCCTGGGTACTACTACTCAACTCTACCTTTCCAGTCACTCTGTCCAAGGGAACATCAGTTCTGACAAGCAGCTGTGACTCACCTTCAATCTCACTGCTACAGAGTAGCTCCCTCCCTGAAGTAACCACCTCACCAGTCCTAACTGCAAGTATGCAGTCTGTTTGGGTCTCCCCTAGGCTACCAGATCCACATGCTTGTCTCCTAGCCTGACTGCATGTAACTGCATAAACACATGGTACTGTCTCATCCAAATCCTTCCCTATCAGGACATCTGCAGGATGGTAGTTCAGTACCCTTGTGGTCTCAAGATAACCTACTATTGGCATTTTGTCTTTCACAAATACTAGTTCTCTCAACTTTTGTTCCCCACCTTGCTTCCATGGACATCTGTATGCCACATGGCCCCACTGGTTGCATTCAAAACATTTAACCCTATGTCTGGGATGTGTACCTGGACTAAAGGCTTCCCCTGTTACTGGCAGATTCTGTTGGGGCAGTCTATGTTGCCTACCATGGGTTCCTTTAGACCCATAAACAGTACTGAGAGCCCATTTCCTCTGCAGGGATGCCCTGCTTGCTAGGTATAGGTCTCCCTTCTTCCCCAACTCATCTGAAGTAGCACATTGTCTATCAGCTAACCAGATCCTCATGTCCTCAGGCAAAGTGCTAAGGGCTTGTCCCCTCATCAAAAGGTCTGCCAGCCCTTCAAAAGTGGTGACCTGACATCCACTCATCCACCTATGAAAATAAGTGCTCAGTTCAGCAACATATTCACACACACTTTCATCTGCCTTGCGTATATGCTCACGAAACCTTTTCCTATAAGTTTCAGGTGTTAGCTTAAAACATTCTAACAAGCAATGCTTAACAACAGTGTAATTAAAACAGTCAACTTCAGACATTTTAGACAACACAGTTACAGCTTTACCATGGAGTAAGGGGGTTAGGAACCGTACACAGAGCCTTTGGTCAACATCATACTGTTTACATGCCCTCTCAAACATATGAATGAAACTATCAAAGTTATCCTCCTCTTTAAACTGCAGAAGAAATTTACTGACCTTTTGTGCTTCTGGGGTCCAGTTACTCCCTTCCTCATTACCTCCATGACTCTGGCAAAGAGTCAGCATCTCCCTCTCATGCTGTCTCTGCCTCTGCTTTCCTCAGCTTTCAGGTGTAGCAGTTTCCCATTCTCTTCAGCCTGCAGACATCTCAGTCTCTCAGCTGCTTCTGTTTCCAAACTCCTGGCCTCCAACTCAAGTCTCTTTAGCTCCAGATGGATTTTTAAGTCCTCCACAGAAAGGTTCAGCTGTCCATTCTCTGAGGGTGGTACATCTCCACTGCCAGTATGATCATCCTCCTGGTTACTGTTTTCTGATGCAGCTGCGACCAAAGCTACAGTCATGTCTGCCTTTGTCAGGTTTCCATGCACCAGTCCCCTAGCCTGGCACATCTCAGCCAGCTGGCTCCTTGTCAGCTTTCTGTACTCCTCTGCTGACATGCTGCCTGCTCTCGCGGACTAACTAAGCTAACAAAAGCAATAAAACAATTGTGATCTGAACTCTGAGCATTCACTGCATGGCTCATTTAGAGTACAAAACAGCTTTATTGATCACTGTACACAATGTACAGGAATTCACTCTGCCCACACCACTACAAGCCAATTAGTATTTGCCAACCAATTAATATGTGGTGTGGATATCCCCGCAATGCCAAACAATTAATACGTGATGCCCGTGCACTGGCCAAGCAATCAAGAAGCCTCAGTCCTCATCACTAGCACCAGTGAGGGGCGTCCATATAGGGAAAGGATAATAAATTCACACACACAGTAAAGTACAATTTCCCTTAAGAGCACCAAGAGATCACAGTCAGTCTGGAGCTGTTTTTTCCCCTTTCTCTACAGGTCACCAATAAGTCTCTCCACTGGCACAGTTATAGGGTCCAGATCTCAGCCTAGTGGGCAAGCTAACACCTCCAGCACCCTCTCTTTCCAACCAGTGCTTCATGTTCCTGCCCAAGTAGCTGACACACACACACTTTGAGATAAGAGTTTGTACAACCACACATACACTCCTGGGGAAGGCTGACACAGGTGCTCCAGCTGTGCCCCTTTTACTCAGACTATACAGTAGAAATCAGTGCCACCACCCACTAAGATTTATCAGCTACTCAAAGACCCTTATGAAGAGTGTCCAATTATTACTGCATAATATTATTATCCAAATGGTAAGTGCAACCTAACAGTCAAGAATTATTTGGAGTGACTTGGTACAGTATCCCTATATACATGCAATGTACTCTTAGAGCTTAAATTATCTCTACACAAAACAGCCACAGCTGAAAGGTTTAAAATATTTAATAATAAATAATAAAAACACAGGATAATACTTCTTACTACACAGTGCTAGTCAAGAGTTTAGAGATCACAGAGAAAAACTTAATACCATCGAAAAGTTCTGACATCACAGAAAAAAAATTAGTCTAATCTTCCTAATTCCTAGCTATATCTAAGAGAAAACACAGTTCTAAATAACTTACATATAGAGCAAAGCAGTGCTGGTGATGTTGGACGTTCTCAAGACAAAATGCACTGAGCTCTCTGATTCTCTCTCTTTAAATTGATAACACAGAGCTGCTTCACATGACATCATTCTTCACATGTCTCTGGTGTTCCCAGGCTAACGGAAACTACATTTACATTCTTTACACCTGGTCAGAAACCAGAGCAACAAATGACGTTCATACATGCAAATTCTAGCCATTAACTCTGGTCTTAAAATAATAGGCAGGATGCCTCCCTCTAAACATATCGGCTCCAAATTTTAACCTCAAAGACAGTCATGAAATGCTTGACTTAGCTTTCTTACAGCAGAGTGCACTTTTGTTACATTTTTGCAGTTCAATATTCACTGCAGTCTTTTCACTTCTAAGAGAACAAGCCTGTGGCTTACATTAATATTTACAAATGACAGAATTATCTACAAAATTCTATCTGGCTAGGCTGGCAGCCTTCACCTATCTTCACAACCCCAACTGTCACAGATGCAATCTGTGTACCCTATGATAGCTTCCTTATGAATCCAGCCCAGGTCCAAATCCCCTGAATATAGCAAATGCTCATGGATAGGGCACCAATGATGGCACTTGATATCCTCTGTGTGAAGGTGGGCATAACACTAACAATTATTATATGTTCTAGGGTTGTCTTTATTGTCACAGTTACACAATGTATAACATTGGTATTATCACACAATATATAATAATCACAGGTCTCATAACTATCTTTAATCCCTATCATGACATCCACACCAGATTTTTTGTTAGAATGTTTGTTACAGAGCTAAGCATCATCCCTGGACTTCTTTGCCTCCTAGACATATTGCTATTGCTGAATGATGTTCTCAAGGAGGCCTTGCACCATGCTAGTTAAGTCAATTTTGGCATGAGTAGCAGCAGACTGTGTCCAGATTATAGTCCTGCACATCTGTTGATTGATTTCAAGTTCTACCAGCATGTCTGAAGTTGGCTGGGGTACTGGATGGTGTCAGGTTCACCTAGTAGACTGCAATATGGTGCATACAAATGTCTGATGCAGTGTTCTAGTATGCCTCCTCAGGCATAAGAAGAGATGTGATGGTGGCTGATGGCAGTATCAGTCATAGGGTACTGAACAGATTTGGTGAGCCCCATGCTACTCATCCTGTAGAGCAGGTATGGGTGAGGCCACACTGTTGCCCTGACAATGGATTAGGACGACCCAGGGAGGAGACAGCATGTGCCAATTTGTACTAGGACTGTGATGTGATCCATGTGTCAACATTATAGTCAGTTTCCATGCAGTTGCTGTCCTGAGCCTCTTATCTCTGTCCAGCCTAAACAGGTGTACTGTAGCTCTGGTCTGTTCTATAATAACACTAATAACACAAAACAAACAAAAAAAATAACAGGGTGATTCTGACCACCTACTTTAATGTGTTATGCTTGATAGTGCACCTACAAATGATAGAAGGACTCATGCAAACCTGCATAGTTGTACTGGGAGTCCCCTGAGTTCAAACACTTGATGTACCTAAGGGGCACTTATATAGTTGGTATTATGTGCTCCCTAGAGTCAGCCTGTGGAGAGTTGCTGTACAGCATATGTGTTATGGCTGTTAACCTGTCGTCTCCCCTGTGAGAAATGTAGTAATTGGATGCTCCTTGTGCTTGTGTCTTCCCTCCTGCTGTGATACCCAAGTTCTCAACATTTACATGCACCGATATTAAGAAGGACTCATCACTCATGATGCTGACAGCAGGAGGTGGCACACCCATGCAGCTTTGCTGCATGCCCTCTGTAAGGCCTACCATGTCATGTTATTGACATGCTTCCTACATTACTGTGTGGTGCACTTTCTCTCACCCATGGCACTGATATCATAGACTGCTAGATCCACATGGTCCCATAGAACCTCACTGGTACTCCCTCTCTTCCCAACATGCACATCCCATGAATCCATAGTATACCTCTCAAATGTCTAAATTTTAGCATAAAGATCAGATTTTTGCCTCTTATTTTTGTATATACAATACAAAATCTATACCTGAACACTGACATTGCACATCAGTAGAGGTACTATGGTCATACCTCTCAACCTCTTAGTGAAAGAAATCTGGACAAAGACCGACAAAATGGGGAGACAGAGGCACAAAAATAGGGACAAATTTTAAATATTACTCTTATAAGCTTAGAATATAGGTAGAGTAATAGAATTTGTTTTAACATACATTTTCTGAAGGATTGGATGTCTGAAACTCAAATGTATGTCATTATTTAGTGACTTTGGTCCTCAGATCATCCCAGTAATTTGCCAGAAAACCACAGATGTTAAGAGGAACAGACCAAAAATAGCCAAAAATCTGGACATTCTGTGAAAATCTGTACAGCTGTGAGGTATTACTCTGGTTACAATAGTGTTGCCATACACTAAGCCCAGGCAAACGTCCACATATATAAGACACTTGTGACATACATTTTAGGGTAGACAAGGGGGCAGGCAGTCCTATTGTCATGAACTGACATAACACAGAAGCAGTTTATGCATACAGGTATATAAGCTGCACTCTCTGTAACTGTAGCTGCATGTTTAAGGCAATTATAGATGAGACAAGTAATGTTAGTGTAATTACAGTAGCATTACCATAGGTTATTTCCATGCACACACTCACATGTATGTGATACTGTGACATATACTTGATCATAGTACTGCAGAACACTGTGCACCTCATCTGGGATCTATCCTGTGAAGTTCCTGCATCTGCACTGCCAGATATTGCTTCAAACTGCTGAAATGCCACGGTTGCTGCTTCCTTCCTGTGTATTTTGACCTCTAACATGGTAGCACAAGTGTAAAACTCACTGGTAACTACTAGTTTGTAAAACAAACATATCATTAGAGCTACATTCCACCAATATCTTTGAATCACTGTGTTCCACAGTAGTGCGTCAGCAACACAAATGGTACATATGCTGTGCTGCATGTCACTGGCAAGCCACATATGCCTACTCATGCAGACAGGCTATGCATGTACATGCATCATGCTACATAGCACTGCTAAGGTGTACTATACATGATTCCAAGTCCATTTAAAGTGTGAATCATGGGGTATGATTTTGGTTTGTTGTTTATTTGTGGTGATGGCTGGTGATGCCTGTGCTTCAGGGAGAGCACTTGCCTGGCATGCTAGGAAGAATGCTGTGCCTCTTCTATAGTCATTTCAGGGAGTGGTTGCTGGGACTTTATGCAAGTGCATTCAATAAGGTGGATACCTGATATGACCTGGCAGCACCACTGACTAGGGAAGCCATGTTCCCCACACTACTGAGCAGTGCAAACACTGGTCCAATGGCCATGATGCCACCATCCTGAAGCTCTCCTGGCATGAGAAGCAGAGATGACACAGAAATGCCTCAAATTACATTGCAGGTGTCTGCCATTTCTACTGTTTCATACTGTAGTTTCCACATACTTTATGCATTTCAGGGCACTTTTCCTAATAATTTTTCTTTCCTTTGACAGACATCAGAATGCATCTGGTTGGCTCTGGTATGTGGTAGTCTGTATGTTGTCTTTGCTGTTGTTGGCAGCTATGTTGCTGTGGCACCATTTTTATTTGCAGGCCAGATCATTTGGCTGTATATGCTTAGGCCTTAGACCAACATTTCCTGACTCTAAAACATGGTGCATCCATAAGGTGGTGTAGCTTATTTCTCAAGCTTTAGGTACCGTTTTCTGATTCTGCTTTATTACACATACACATGGCAGAGTAACATCTGTCTTTGGTTGTGGGGACCATCTCAGGCTTCTGCTTGCTTGCATGCATATATGTGACTTTAGCATTACACTGTTGTCTGCATTTACATCACACTTGTATATCATGGCTTGCATGTCTCTTTTGTCTTTCAGCAAGGATATAGTAAGAGATGAATGTTGCAGGCTGCCATAGTTGACAGCACAGACTTTTGACAAAGCATGGTTAATACACGCCTATGTCATCATCGTTACTACATATCATGTGCTGGCTCTATCTTTGCATCACTAAAGCACACATCCATCTCACTCTCCCTTTCTCAGGTCACCGTGGTACTTTAGAGCCAAAAGCTTACTCACTGACATCCATCACTTGCCCATCTGTAGCTACTCAGAAAATACACAGTAACACCAGGTATAAGGAAAAGCCCCAACACTCCAACTATGTCCACAAAAAGTAAAAATTCACTTTTTAATAAGTTGTATAAGCACTTTCATTTTAACATCCATAAAACTTCTTCAGATACATGTCATTTTCCCCTCCCCTTTCTTAAATATGCTGCAAAGGTCAGGTGACCCTGACATCAGATGTCATGTGATCATCCCCTCACATTTATAAAATGAATTGCATATATGTAGTCCTCAAAAATTAAAAACTCAGTATAAAAATCAATCCACAAAAAAGTTCAATATACAAAACCTCAATATACAAAGAAACCTACCTCATATTATAAACCACAACATTAGAACATTAGAAATGTATGTTCTTATAAGTTTCCATTTAATGTTAATCTGTAGGTACAGCAGAGGTGGATGAGTAGATGAGGTGATCAGGGTGTCTCACCAGGGTGTGGTCTCATAATTCACTGGAAAATATCCAACCCAAATCACCCACCCCATCTCAGCTGTAGCAGGCGTTGGTAGTTGTGGTGGTGGTTGATGGAGCACTGATACTCTGGGTCACCACAAATCAACCTCACCTTCAGCAGAATTCACTCAGGATCACTGCACATCATCATCTCTTACAACATAGTTCTGATTTGTTCGGCCACGTGACTCATGCCATTAGCCCATGGCACCAGCCACCTAGACTCAGGACCTTCATCTGCTATGCCAGTAGCATTGATCTGGATCCATTGGCTGCTGGTATGCTTCCTGTTTTCCACTCTTTCCATAGCCCTGTTTTGTGTTTGAGTGTTCTACATCCCCCCCTAGTGTATGCATATCTGCTCCTGTTTGTCTGTCCTGTTTCTCATGTGCTTATGTGCCAGTGCTGCCTACACTTCATTTCCTTTTGTCTCTATACAAGCCCTTTATCCTTCCCTTCTTCATATCTCTCCTGCTGTTTACACACACACACACACACACACACACACACACACATATATATATATATATATATATATATATATATATATATATATATATATGGGTCTACTTATAAATTTCTAAATTTCAAAGTTTCAAAACTTCAAAATTTTTATGGTCAAGACCATAAAATCAAAGTTTTGAAACTTCGAACCGTTTAAATGGAGATCACTGTACAGCATGGAATGGTATATTTACTGTTTCCTCGCTACAGTGCAATCTCAGAGTTGGTATATTTAATTAGCACGGGGTGTGGGGGACACAGCCCCTCCCCACATGTAGGGCACAGGGCAGCTTACCCTCCTGCAAAAACATAAAAAAATATTTTTGTTTTCATTTTTTTTTTTATTTATATTTCAAAATTTCAAAAGTTTAATCTTATGGTCTCGACCATAAGAAATTCGAAGTTTTGAAACTTCAAAATTTAGAAGTAGACAGATATATATATATATATATATATATATATATATATATATATATATATATATATATATATATATAAATGTACAGTGTTGGAACTCTTCCCATAAAGAATATTGTGTCTTATCTTCTCTGGCTTGTTTTTTCTGTACATGTGCCACTGCTTGCTAAACCCTTTTCCTTCTTTTCTGTACTATCCGTTCTGCCTCATTCATGAAATCAGTAAAGTACCCAGTTGACTAGTCTGTACCATCTACTATATGTTGCTACTGTTTGGCACATAGCAGTAGCTTGCCACAGCAGTTGCCTACTCACACTACCTGTCATAGATGTTATGTATGTTTTTGCAAAGCTTGCACAGTGGAGCACAAGACTACTTCCTCAGAGATCACTACCCTGTCTGACTACATATACTCTCAGCTACATCATTGTACTTCACGTATCTGTCTTATATGCCTCCCTCGAGTACAGCTATCTGCCTACTCATGTAGTATGTGCCAGTTTAGCTATTTTTATTTATTTTGCACAACAGGGTATTGTTTCTCTGTGTTACAAGCTGTTCAGTGTAAGTGAATGTATATTCATCCCAGTCAAATATTCAATAAAAAAATCACTAAAAAAACTGTCTCCTTCTCTGTAAAATGTACATGCTGCATTTCCCCTGTGTCTACCATCTCTGTTTGCAAACAGCCACATTACATAAAAAATAAAGCACCCCTTTGTAAAACCTCTACATAACCAATACAAATAAATACATACATGCATACATACATGCATACATAAATCTAAGCACTTGATGTAGCCTCATATCAATAACAGTTAACTTTTTAAATTAAAACATCATATGGATTGTGCTACTCCACTAAAAAGGTTTGAAACTTCTAAATCATGGTCAAAAATAGGAATATTAAAAGCAAACACAAAATAATAAAAAAAGGAAAATGAACTGTATGGTTATCCTGATTTAGATGTGCACAGTATATTGTACTGCAGAGGTAGGGATTGCATTTTGTGAATACTGACTTCACCACTTGTCAAGACATTTGTATTTTTAGATTTCGGCAAAGATTCAGATTCAGTGTCACAAATGGAGACTAAGATGGATATTTCGTAATATGAGGCTGGGTAGAATGATGCTGGGGAGAATTAAAAGATGATCAGAGGGGAAGACTGAAAATGAGCATGAGAAGTGAATTATCCGGTAAGGGGGAGGACTGACTGGAGTTTCACAGGGACCAGTGCTGAAGCCTTATTATTAAAAAACTAAAGTATTCAGATATTCCTCTGGAATTATAAAGTAAAAATGTTGACAAAAATGCAAAGATGCCTTTAATGACAAATGCTTGATAACAAAGGTGGAATGGTGATGAACAAGAGATACATATGAAATGTATCACCTAAATGTTTTTATCAGCTTCCTGACTCTTGGTTGAGTGCATTATCAATGGCATTTCAGCTCATCAGATTTAGTTCCCTGTTACTAATCTCTGCAATGACTGCTACTCTTAGGAAATCACTGCCTGTACAATTTCTGATTGTGTGCCAACAGACTAGAACTTTTATCTTTCCACCTGGCTGTACAACTGAGAATTAGTATGCATATATAGTAAATCTTGTCTACTAATTCGCATATGCTAACTGTGGAGTTGGTACTTGTGTATACTAAATCATGTTAACTAACTGTGTTAATACTCATGTATACTAAATCATGCATACTGATTGCAGGGTTAGGACTCGTGTACTAAATCATGTAAACTAACTGTGGAGTTAGCACTCATGCAAACTAAATCATGTATACTAACTCACATATGCTAACTGTGGTGTTAGTCCTCATGTAAACTAATGCTTGTGTACTAACTATAGAGTTAGTACTCATGTATATTAAATCATGTAAACTAACTGTGTTGTTAACACTCATGTATACTAAATCATGCATACTGATTGCAGAGTTAGGATTCATGTACCAAATCATGTAAACTAACTGTGGAGTTAGCACTCATGTATACTAAATCATATATACTAACTCACATATGCTAACTGTGGTGTTAGTCCCCATGTAAACTAATGCTTGTGTACTAACTGTGGAGTTAGCACTCAAGTATATTAAATCATGTAAACTAACTGTGTTGTTAACACTCGTATACTAAATAATGCATACTGATTGCAGAGTTAGGACTCGTGTACTAAATCATGTAAACTAACTATGGAGTTAGCACTCATGTATACTAAATCATGTATACTAACTCACATGTGCAGACTGTGGTGTTAGTCCTCATGTAAACTAATGCTTGTGCACTAACTGTGGAGTTAACATTTGTGTACTAAATCATGTAACCTAATTGTGGAGTTAGCACTCATGTATACTAAATCATGTAAACTAACTGTGGAATTAGCACTCATATAAACTAAATCTTGTATACTACCTGTGGAATTAATACTTGTGTATATTAAATCATATAAACTAACTGTAGAGTTAGCACTCATGTATACTAAATCATGTATACTAACTCATGTATACTAAGTGCGGAGATAGTCCTCATGTAAACTAAATCTTGTATACTAACTGTGGAGTTAAGTACTTGTGTATATTAAATCATGTAAATTAACTGTGGAGTTAGCACCCATGTGTACTAAATCATGCATACTGACTGTAGAGTTATGACTCTCGTGTTCTAAATCATGTAAACTAACTGTGGCATTAGTGCTCATGTATACTAAATCAGGCATACTAACCATGGAGTTATTACTCATTTAAACTAAATCTTATAGAGTAACTGTGGAGTTAGCATTCATGTATACTAAATCATGTAAACTAGCTGTGGAATCAGCACCCGTGTGCATGGGTGCAGCAAATAAGCTTGAATACTAGTACAAAGAAGTTTTTTTGTTGTGGGTTTTGTTGAGATGAAAGGTCGAGATTTATAAATGCCTACACTAAGTTTATATTAACTATACAGCATTCTGAGAAAATGGGGAGCACAAGCATACCTCCCAACTTCTTCTTCCTAATTTTAGTTTTCCTACTGATGTTCATGTAGCCTTAAATATCGAGGGGGGATTCATAAAGGTTACCACAAAGTATAGACTGCATGAATACTTACTCTGAGATTCAATAAGATTATCATCTCCAGCACTGTGCACTGCCCAGTAGCATGTTTTCGATCTGCAGTTTAGAGACATGGTCTCATTAGCATCTTATTATCATGTCTCTGAATCACACACTATGCTTCAGACCTGACTACGTAGTGATTTCCCTACCAGCCCATGCATTGCTGTTGCACAGGCACCTTCCAAAATGCACACATATAAATACAAACAGAGGTGTTGCTGGCTCAGCTAATATCATGTGCCAGTCCTAAGAACTTATGCCCCATCCCCTCAAAAAAAAAAAAAAATCATGCTGGTGAAGTACCTGCAAGCAAGCCTCTCAATCACATCCTCAAAAACTTTGCACCCAGGGTAATTGCCCCTTTGCTCCACCACTATTATGCTACTCCCCCACACACTCTGACACACATACACACACACACACACACACACACACACACACACACACACACACACACACACACACACACACACACACACACCTGTGCAGCTGCATACCTACCTGCAGTTTAATATGAGCTGCAGACCATCCATAGAACTGAATGGGCACAAATCATCAAAGGTCTCAGTACACATTTTCCTCCTCACAAGCAAAATGATAAGAATGATCCTCTGAATTGCTTTGCAATCTCATTTTTGTGCTGACCCTAATGATAGGGAGAACACTTGGCTAGTTAGCATTAGGTGCACTCCTTAGATTTGCAAGTAGCTTCATCAGACCACTGCCCATGCTGCAGCTGGAGCCAGCAGAAAGCTGTAGTGTAGAGCAGTCTCTGAATCAGTCAAGTTTACCGCATTGGGGAAACCTCCTGGGTAAAGGCTTTCACAGTGCAGTGAACTTTTCTAATTTTGAAGTTTATTGTAACTAAAAAACAGGGTGCTTTGACTGGGTCCTCATCACTTTGTCGAATGAACTGTTTATCAAATACCTCTTCATTGACCTTTATTCATTGAATCTTAATCCATCGAGTTTTTGCAATTTTTTTTCCCTGGGAGAAAAACTATTTTGCCATCATTGGGAATTTGCCCTTTTACCCACTATAGTGTGATCTCGGAGCTGGTATATTTAGTTAGTGGGGGTGAGGGGAGTGCAGCACTCCACCTGGCTGGGTTTTAAATTTTTTAGTTTTTATGATGTTTGCTAGGTTGGCCGACTAATTTTTTCCCTGGTAAAAAAAATGCTAAAATGAGCATTCAGTGGATTAAGTTTCAATTAATAAAGTTTGATGAAGAGGTATTCGATAAATAGTTCATTCAACAAAGTGATATAGACCCACTTTCATCCCAGTAAGGAAAACATCATCAGAAAAAAAAACTTAAAAACAAAATGATACTTCAGATAGCTAACAGAAGTCATATGTCGTCATTCAGTTAACCAAAAACACAGGAATTGTGGTGTAGAGAAGTGGAATTAAACTAAAGACAATAAAGCAAATGACTAAACTGAAGAAATATAATTATTTGTACCATAAGAACTGTTATTATTGCAAATTTTGTACCACATAAATTGTATAACAAATATAGAGTGTAAATGAAAACATTCTACTGAATACATGGATACCTTTAGTGGCAATACAGTAGAAATGCTAAAAGCTGAAACTAAATATGTTTCTCAAGCATGCATACATTTGCAATGTTTTCACTTAAAACAATGCATTACCTTATTTTGGCACTCTTTTACTGAACCCCACATCCATTCCACAGGAAGTATAAGGCTGTGGAAACCAGAAAAGTGATAATATTCCAGTTTCACACCAAATAGGGACTACTGAACCAGGTGCACTAAAAGCAAACACTGACGGTTAGTAAGAGTAAGTTACTAGCTGATATATAAGCTGTCTAAGTGAATTGCATTTCTAGATAGACATCATGCTAAAATGTCTTTGAGAAAATTTTGTAAGTAGTGTTCTGACTTACAAGTCAGAGGTAGATAGAAAATGGATGGTGGCAGCTAGAACTTGAATATGACTTCTAAGCCTGGACACATGGATGTGTTTTGAACTAACATGAAGTGCAATCTTTTGCATTTTGAAGAGTGACTGCTTAAAGCTATTGCTATCATACCAATACCTAATGGCGGACTTATTTCCACTTTTAAGAGCAAAATGTAATTATGTTGTTGGTGTGCTAGAGTGATCTAGTGGATGGCAGCATTACTGTAAGAATAAAGAAATGGGTGTTGGTACTGGCGAGACATTACTCTTCATGGAATAGTGTGTGTGCAAGTGCCATGTGTGTGTGTGTGTGTGTGTGTGTGTGTGTGTGTGTGTGTGTTTGTGTGTGTTTTCATACTTGTGTGCAAAATAACACCGGATAATAATAAATGACCATTTGGAAGACTGCAGTGGAAGGCATAGTACTCAGTCTGAGGTGGGTATACTAAGTTGTGAGCCTTTGGGATAATAAACAACAAGATCTAATAGGATAAATCCACAAGTTATTCTAAAACAGAACCAAAGAAACTGTATAGTTGCTATTCCAAAAAAAAAAAAAAAACATGACCATGAAAAACTGTACCTTACTACAACTTGCTAGTAGTACCTTATCTTTAAAAGTAATAAAGATCCTTGGAGACCAAATAATCCTTCAACAGCAGTTGAATATTGTTTAAGGTTTTGCACCTTTTGCATCAAACTCTGTAAAAAAGGTAAAAATCAGAAGATAAACATTTTTGTATTTATTAAATAAACTTCAGAGTATAGAAAAAAACAATTAACAAAAAATGTATTCATATTTGAAAATGCAGTTTCTGTTCTTCCTGTACTGCTGTGCACTCATGTGTGGTAATAATTCAACTGGAATAATTGTCCAATCAGGTTAGTGAAAGCAGGCCTTTATTAGTAAGCCAGGTACTGTGGAGTTAGATATTCCTCAGTTAGTCAACTGTTCTACATGTGGGATGGCAACCCAGTCAGGAAGTATCTAATTGTGGGTGATATCTAATATGAGTGTGTGGTGTCATGAGAAAGAATGTGTAACTAGCTGTTTGACATGAGATAAGGAAAGCTATCTCTTAGTCGATTTAAATGTCAGTGCTTGAATTTACATCATAGGAAGAAGAACTGATTTATAATGTTATAATAAAAGTGCTGTCATTCTAAATTTTCTTAGTTTTTCCTGTAAATCTAAAATATATTATACTGTAAAATTTAGATCTGTTGAAGTCTAACAGAAAAATCTGACTTTCAGTGGTACAGTTTAAAGCTTATTTGGTTGGGCCAGGTATTGGTTATTATGCAAAGAAGGAATGCATACGTACCATGCACTCTTAAAGCCAATTACCCTCACATATAAATTCGTGGCAGCAATGCACATTGCAAGAGTGTAACCTCTGCCAGTCACATATAACTTGGTTGCAGATAATGGGATTATATAGACAGGGTTAGATAGAAATGTTAACTGCCAAGGCAGTCCACTACAGTTAGGGTCTTCAGGTGCTATTGGCCAGAGTTCAACTGGACTGGGATGGCAAACAGGAAAACAAGCCAGTGGCTGTGTTTGATGATATTCTGGGACATGTTCTTATAGCTAATAGCTCTGATGACGCAATACACTGCATAACTGCAGTTACATGCAGCCAGGTGTGAATTCAATCACATGGGGCAGTAGTAAAGGGAGAACCAGTTGATGTTCACACCTTCAACAGATGATGGTGACATAGCTAGTTAGCAAGCATAAATGTGAACCACAGCTGTCAGAGGCTACTGATGTTCTTCAGTAAGGGGCTACTTCATGGGATGGTAAATCCAGTAACACTAAGTTGAAATCTCAGACATAGTTGTCAAAATGTACTAGACTTCTTTTAGAAGGAGAACTGGGAAATATCACAAAGAGAGATGGGATATGAGATGAGATATGCACTGATGTTAGATCACACTTGACAACCTGATAGAGGTAGAGAAGGGGGCCCTAATCTGTAATGGCAGGGACAGTGTTTACTAGAACAAAAGGTTGCTGCACAGCTCTGGAAGAGAGGATAGAAAGAGAAATGATACAAGTGGCAGCCCAAAGGACCTACAACCAGGCATTTCTAGCTATAACCCATATTACATTTTCATGCCATTTGGGCATGAAACCTACAAAATTTGTCATATGCTGAATTTTTACTGGCCAAACACTGCACACTTTGTCAAGGGTATTGGTATGTGAATGAACAATATTAAAAGGTTGGTGAGGCAAGAGATAAAGCTAGAGCTGCTTTGGTGCCTTTACTTGTCCTTCAAGAACCACTTCAGAGAGTAACCATTCATATCATGGGGCCTCCTGACATAGTGGACACCACATGTAAGAAGTATAGCTTGAGGGAAGTAGCCTATGATAATAGGTTTCCTGAAGAGGTGGTTTTGCCCTTTACTGAGGCAGAAAATGTAGCAAATGCACTGTTAGAAATTTTCATTAGTGAGGGGTTTCTCTGGAAAAGACACATGGACAGAGGTGCTAACCTCATGCCTGACTGGCTGACCTGTTTATTGAAGCACTGGGGGAAAGAGAGTTAAAAACTACCCCATGCATAAATGCTGCCAGCATTCACAAATTATTTCAGATAGGAAGGGAGCAAATGCCTAACAAATCTCCCTTTCTCCCTTACAAAGAGGTGACCCTAGAGTCCACTATTTTTTTCTACCATATGAGCTACTTTATTGTCACTGACTGAGGAGGCTCAGTCCCACTTTTTGCTGAACTAGAGGATGAATGAGATTCCCACAAAGACTCTATTGTGGATTCTGCAGAGAATTTCAGGACTAACTTAAGGAAGCATATAGGGATGACACAGGACAACCACTGCTGCCACATGAGTATAGAAAAGTTTGGTCTGACAGGACACTGACAGCATGATACAGCTGGGTAAAAATCAATGGTGCTTATTCCTGTTTGTCAGAATTAGCTGCAGACATCATGGGAGGATCCTTTTACTGTTATATAGAAGGGAAATTATGTCAATTACCTGATAAAGTTGGGAGGCAGTAGGTGGAAACACAAGTTATACTATGTTAAGAAGATAAAGCCTTACCACGTTAGAGAGACTAGTATTTATTATATGCCATGGCTTACAAAGGAATTGGCGGAGGATCTGATCGCAGATCTCCTTAGTGAGGCTCAGACTGATGCAATATAGAATGAGGTGGCACTGGCCTTATGCAAGTTCAAGAATCCTGAGGAGTATGACAAAAACAAGGGGATATCCTCACTACTTAGGGGTTCACTAAGTGAGTAGAGCACAGTGCAGACACATGAACTTAACACCTAATCAAATGGGCTTCTTATAGCAGCCTGCACAGGTTAATAAATCCCTTCAAGAAGAACTGCAGGAGATTTTAGGAGATGTTTAAACTGGGAGTAATCCAGCAATTCAAAATTTACTGAGTATCACCAGTAGTGTTAATGCCAAAATATAATGGGACAGCCTTACTGTGTGTAAACTATAGTCAGCTAAATATTTATGCAGAAGCAGATGTTTACACTTGCACAGGACAACTGAAGCTTTAGTGAAACTGAATAAATATCTGACCACATCAGAGATACTTCAGGTGCAACTAACATTGGGTAAGACAGCAATTCAGGTTGTTGCCTGCTATAGGTCCCCAACCATGTCCCAAGACTGACACTACACATTCCGAAGCACCCTGGAAAATATTAGTGTTCAAACTAACACTCTCATACTGGGCAATTTCAACTACCCCTCTATTAACTGGGAAAACTACTCATGTACCAATACAATTGCCCAACGTTTCCTGGAATTCATTAATTCCAATGCCTAAGAACAGCTCATTCTTACTCCCACTAGAGGTAGCAGCATCCTTGATCTGGTCATTACTAATATGGGCGACTGTTGCTCTACACCAGTAGTCAACTCCTCCCTGGTTAGATCCAACCACAAACTAATCACCTTGGAAATCCACATCCCTCCCTCCCCCCCACCCCCACAAAGGTAACCACCATGAAAAACTTCTCCAAAGCTTACTTTGGGCTCTTAAAAACAGAGGTGGCTAACTTCACGGCACCCATGTAAATGGAGAATAGTTGCATGACTGCCGAATCATACACCGATGCACTGTACGAACACATACACAAATGCATGGATCTCACCATACCCAATAGAACCAAGATGCTCTCCTCCCAAAAAAGGAAGCTAATCTGGTGGTTCTTTGCCATAAACAAATTCTACAACAGAAGGAGGAAACTGATGCAGAGTAAGGGGAAGTCCCAAGATTGGAAAATCTCCCTTATCAGCCTCAACAAAAAGTTGAGATCCCTCATCAAATCCTCTAACGCTAGCTATGAAAACAGAATTGCAGCAGATAGTAAAGACACCCACAAAGCCTTCTATAGTTATGTAAAGAATCTCCATGGTAATACCCAGATTTGCTCTGAGCTATTGTACAATGGTACCTCCTATACCGAACCAACACATATTGCCAATATACTGGCTGACAGATTCAGTGTCAACTTTACCCGCCCCCCCCCCAAAGGACCAATCACAATACCAGTAGATTGCCAGGCACCCAGTATTACTGCTGCACAGGTTAAAACAGCACTGTCCAAGGCCAAGAATACAGCTTCTATGGGACCTACCAATATCCCTGGCTGTGTTCTACATGAACTGCAGAGTGAAATGGCATCTCACCTGTGTGCCCTGTTTAATCACAGCCGCACCTCAGGCTTTGTCCCTGCTGAATATCACACTGCTACAGTCATCCCTCTCCACAAAGGAGGAGTGACTACAGACCCTGGGAACTATCACCCCATTAGCCTGACAAGTCTGATATGCAAAGCTATGGAATGCATCATCATGAACCTAATAAACAAGAATATAGGGAATCTCCAAACTCTGGATCCCACACAGTTTGGTTTTGTAAAGGGTAGATCATGCCTGCTCAACTTGGTCAACTTCATTGAGTCAGCCACCAGAGCTGTGGATGAAGGTGACGTGGTTCATACAGCCTACCTTGATCTGCCCATGGCCTTTGATACCATTCCCCACTCAGGAATCATAGAAAAACTCACTAAGCTAGGCATCAACCCCTATATCACTAGGTGGGTTGCAAAGTGGCTCACAGATAGAACCCACAGTGTGAAAGTAGTTGACTCCAAGTGAGACTATCGAACAGTCATGTGTGGAGTCCCACAGGGTTCGGTCCTGACTCCTCTCCTGTTTGGTATCTACTTCTCTGAAGTCCAGGCCAACACAAAGGGACTCTGGCTGACAAAGTTCACAGACAATTGCAAGTTGGGAGCTATTATTAACTCCCCAAGTGATTTTGACATCCTACAGAAACGTCTCACTGAGACCAATGACTGGTGTCAGAACCATGGCCTTAAGCTCAATGCCAAAAAATGTATTGTCATCCCCTTTGGGAAAACCTGGTTTCTGTGAATTACCACATCAATGGAAGTCCACTGAATACAGAAGGCATTATAAGAGGTCCGGGAACACAGGCTGACAGCAACCTCTCTTTTGACCACCACATTCTTACTGTGGTCAGAAAGTCCTTGTGGCACATCTCATTACTATGGGTTTTGCATCCAGGAAGAAAGAGGTCATTGTCTCCCTCTACTCTTCCCTCATTAGGCCAATTATTGAGTACAATGCCCCATTTTACATGTACCTCACTAGACACTTGCAACAACTGGACAGACCACAAAAGTATCTCACAAAGAAGATCCTAGGCCTTAAACACTTGTCCTATATGGACAGACTCAAAAACCACCAACTATTCTCTCTCATATCGCCTACTTAGAGGCAGTCTCTGCTTGTCTTACAAAGCCATGTCTGACCCTGCTCTGGTAGAACTGCAACATCTAAAGAAATTCCAATCCCTCCGCACCACATGCTCCAGAGACCTCAACCTCATTACCACAATCAACAGAATGTGCTGGAGGGACAGGTTCATAACCCAGAAACTGAACATGCTCTAGAAAAGACTTCCCATACATGTCAAACAGAGCACCTCACTGGCCCTTTTCAAGAGAAATCTTGATTAGTGGATGAAAAATAGAAAATTCACCTCAGGGATCACTCCAGAGGCTCTACTCAACAGAGGCGCTGGGAACTAAGGTCGGGTGGCACGATGCCATGGTAATCCTATGGGCTAGGCTTGTAAAGTCTCCAGGGCCATTAGTCTAGTTCACACCTATGAAGCTATGAACCTATGACCACTATTGCAGCTAGGAAAAGGTATGCATTTGTTATTCTGTTTAGGTTGTATGTACTGAGTATGTGAGTGTTTTCAGGAGAAATGCAATAAAATTGCTAAAAAACTAAGATGAAATCTTGCTTCTCAAATGTGCATACATTTACAGTACTTTCAGATAAAAAATTGCATTACCTTATTTAGGCACTTGCTTGCTGTACTCAGCCTCCCATACTCAGAAGTGTAATATCATATATACAAGAAAATCAGCATCAAAACTTACACCAAACAAGAAATATAGAGTCTAAAATGCTAATAGCAGAGAAAAACTTTAAGTTATGCAGTTACTGTTTTACTTTTCAACAGCGAAAATGGATTGCATCCATGGACAGTGTTCATACTGAGGTACGCCTGAGAAAATTATGCTAGAAGCTTTTAGAAAATCAAGCAAATCTTTATCTAAAGGATAGGTCCAAATTTCTGTCCCAACACAGTTATTTTCATATTTTATTTGTGCAAGTTTATAGCTCCTTATATATTTGATTTGATAAACTGGATTTCCTAGTTTTTATTTCATTTAAAAGAATGCTACTATTCAAGTTTAGGGGCTTATTGATGGTGATTTATTTATTATAGCAAAGGCATATATGCTGAATATCAGATTGCTCCTGATTTATAAAGAGTGATGGCTGAAAGCTATTTCTACCATACAAATATCTAACAGGCATCTTATTTTAAGGGAAAAGATAATTATGTTGTTAGTGCACTATGCTGGCATAGCTGGTAGAGGTATTAATGTTAAGAGAGTGAAGGGATATTGATACTGAAGGGATATCATTAATCACTCTTGAAAAATAGTGTGTGTTTGTGTGCGTATGCTTGTGTGCAAAATAGTTTTAGACAAATGTCAGTTATTGTTGGCAAGTCTGCTGTAGAAAGCACCAGGGTCTGTTTCTGGTGAGTCTAAAACTAGGTAGCCAGTGATTATAACCTTGATCTGATGCTATACAATATAAAAATTATTTAGGTGTTGTAGGTATTGGGTATTATCTGAGGCAGCAGTGAGCATTTATCATATATGCAGTGTGCATTTATCATATATACTCTTAAGGCCAATTGCTCCATGAATACAGATTGGCTGTAATGGTGCAGATCATGAGACCATTACCTGTGTCTATCACATATAAATTGGTGCCTGCAAAGTGGATTGTGCACCCATACTTCGAAAGTAGGATAAAGATTTTTATCTGTAAAAGAATTACAAACATAAAGACTAATTAACCTCTAACCATAGCTTATAACTCTTTAGGCACCATTGCTAAATCCTAAGATTAGTTACTTCAAAATAAGATAAAATAATCTGATTAATAAAATAGTGATAAAACAGAGAATAATTAAACAATGAACTTTTAAAGACTTAGCTTTTGGAGACAGCTTACTCTTGATTAAAATGAGAGGGGCTCTGTGCATCTAAGACAGGCCCCAAAATACCTCACGCTTGTCAAGTTTCTGGTCTACATCTCCACCTTGGTGATCTTGCTCACATTTTCTTAAGCAGTGAAAATCATTTTTTTTTAATTAATGCAATTAATACAGTGTTTGTGCAATGCACTTTATTCCATTTTACTCATCAGGGCATACATATGATAATGATTTAAAGTTTGTTGGCAATCTTATCAATGGAAAAAGATAAGCATGAACTATACAGAAAGCCTTATAAAAACAAAATTTGTATAAAAATTTAGAGTCCATAACATCCATACATTCTCCTGTCTTTAAAACTAAATGGTATGGGCTGTTCCTTACTTACCTTCATGAATTACAGCCTTCACAAGGGCACTCCCCGTTTCTTTTTAGTTGTCCTACTGGAAATGTCATCATGACATTATTTTATTTTCAATAGACCATTTTTTTTAAATTGTCACCACTCTTTTAAAAGAGTTTGGTGTTGAACTTCTATTGTTCTGGAAATTGCAAGGTTATTAGTAAGAATTTTCAGTTTGTTCTTAAAATTGCCTTGATAATCCTAACATTTTCATTGACCATAATTCCTATCCTGGGTATTCTCTCATATTTAATCTTTATGCAGGGAAGTAGTTCCTGGTTGTCTAAACTAGTAATGGGTCTGTACTTACTCTCTCTTTTTATCTTAATGTTATTTAAAATATTTTCAGAGTTAATACCATTAGAATCTCTCTGCAAAATCCTCCTCCTCATCGCCTCTTAAAAAAATGCCACCAAAGAGAAATATATGCAATTATATTAGATGTGGTATAGTCATTATTATTCATTTATTAAGGCATGCTTTAATTGTATCATGTGACAGGAAATTTTAATTGGAGGGTATTTAAATGTTAGCCATAGATGATACTTTATGTTCTGATGAAGCCAATGGTTGCCTAAAATGCTCAACATTTTATGTTTGTACAGTATTAAACATTTGCATATATTTCTCCTCAGTGTTGTTTTTTTCAGAGTTTTGTTTATTTTGACCACTATCTCGTGGCTTCCCAATATTTTCGTTCATCTTCCTCAACTGCCTCAAACCTTCCAAACTCTTTATTACAGAGATAGTCTGGATAGAGACAAAGACTGACTAAACACTACAAAAGAGATTATGTGCTGTGGGTATCTACATTTGTCATGAAAATAACTACTGAACTGTACATTCGTGTTGAAAACCCTAGCCTTTAATTTGATGGCCTTTAGGTCTTGAAATACCTCTACATCTAAAGAATGAATGATACAAAAACAATACAGAGGCAAAACCAGAGAAATAAAGATCTGTTGTTAGTGTAATGCAAAAATATCTCAAATTGACCTAAATCACCCTTCTACAAATGTATATGAGACACCCATGGAAAGAAATGTGGTTTGTAAATCTTTATGAGACACAACTTTCATCCCATCTAGCCATATGTATATTTACATTTGGGATTGTTAAAGCAGCCATTACTACACCAAAACCCTATTCGTAAAATTTTCCAAAACAAGAAAAATATTATCTAAAATCATCTACAAATGATGTTACAGCATAAAACTCTTGTGCTCCAAGAATATCTTCCATTTCAAATACAAGTAAGTACAAGGCTAACTGCTCTTGCAGGCCATTTTAAGCTTAGCCAATTCATCTTCAAAAGTGAGAATTAAACCCTACACCTTCTGTTTGTAAGGCAAACACATTGACCATAATGGCAAACCTTTCATTCTGTATAGAGCTTTTTATAGGCATAAACCTGTACAGAGCTTTTCTCACTAGTGCTACTGAAATACTGTGCTGGCTGACTGGAATGCCACTAACTCTCTCCAATAAAGGACATAGAAGAGCACATCAGTCAATCAAATCTGAGATATTCTACATGAACAGCCAATGGCTCTTCTGCTTTTGAACCAACAATTGAAATGCTTTTACAGAGATGTTATAATGGCATTAAGATCAAAGACATGTTAGATGAAGGTAGCACAGAAAAAAGGCATTACCAGTTTAGAGAATCCGGAACTACTTCCTTCTAAAGGAAACTAACATAAGGGAATAGATCTCTGGGCCTGGGCCAGTGAGGGATAAATCCTAAATATGGCCCAAGTTTGATTAGATGCTTCACTATTTAAAGGCTTGGACAGACAGGGTGAGAGTAAGCATCTGATACTGGCTTGTTCATGCTGGGGGGACTGAGGTAGTTTGACTCAGTGAATTGCTAACTCCAACAAGAGTTCTGAAGAGCTAAAACACAACATTTGGATTAGTATAGCTATCTGCTTCTTATAAGTCAATAGTTGTCTCCATATATACGACAGCACACAATTGGAATTCCTAGAATAGCAGTTTACACAGAAGCCACCAACCTCCATGCAGGAGGGTAAGGTGTATAGAAAAAGGGGGCAATGATCTTGGGCCATTCCACTATTGACTTTTGACCTTTTCCCTCCTGAAAGAATGAACAGGCTTATAAGGTTGTTTCCACAAGTTAAGAATGAATGGACTGTAGAGCTCTCTCCTTGGCTAAGGAATTCATGAGGCTGGCCCTCACCCTATAAAAGGAGCAAAATGGGCCAGCAGCATGTAGGAAGGGATGCCTGAAGGTTGTACAGGGGCAAAAAAAAAAAAAAAAGATAATGGGCTAGTCAGGATGAGAATGACATTCTGTAAATGCTGGAGACATCAAGGCCATTTTAAAAACAAATTGAATTTTTTTAACTACTATCATTATTTTTAATATTTCTGATAAAACATTTTGGATGAGGTTTATTGTTAATAAAAGAACAAAGGAGCTTAAACAGCAGGGATTTTTGCTGGGGTGTGTTTAGTGTTTGGTGGTTATCGTGTGGTTGTTCGTTAATTTTTATATGATTTCTAGTGTGCTAGTAGATAGCTGGAATTTTTTTATTAGACAGGTGACCATTTATAAAGGATCTTGGAAAGAGAAAAGAGCATTATGATGAGGAAACGTGCAGCAAAGCAGCTAAAAGGACTGGGGCAAACCCACATGGGGTTGCAAGCAACGTAGGTAGGCACTAGCAACTCACTTTACTTAGCTATACAGGCTGGTAAAACATAACGATGTTATGTTGAGAGAAGATCTCAGAGGATGAGTGGGTTTTCTATGTTTGACATTCCAGATGTTTCAAAATTTTCAGTTCTCAGACTGTATTATGTTGGCAAAGTTTACCAGATTCACTGTATAGGAAGAGGTGGAGAAAAGAAAGAACATTTGGTAAAATAAACAGAACAAAGTGGATTACTTGTACATATTATGGTTTTGTTCCATGCTTAACATTCTATTTTGCATGCAACGATGTATGCTTTTCCTCCTAGGGACACTGTTAAATTTTGCTTGATAGGAGCACATCCTCAACAGTTTAAATTGCCTAGGACATTGATCTGCTGGACTACATGTGTGGTCACCATGCTGCTTTCTGTTATTTTTAAAGACGAGAAAAAATGTTTTAACAATTGTGTTCAGTAAATTAATACCCTTATAATCTCAAGAAATGGAACTGTTCAAATATCAACATGAATCTTTGGCAGGGACACTGGATTTTATTTTTATAGTGTATGGCTAATCAGTTTTCAATTAGATTATAATAAAATACTTCTTCCATATAAGAATTGACTGCCATATTAGATGTTATTAGTAACATTAAGATGCAATTTATTAATTTATGGCTATGTAGTCTTTCACATTTTATTTATTTTAATTATTTTAAATGGAATTTAGGACTGGGTGAATACTTGTTATGCTTTGTCATTTGCTGTGAGTTTAGTTCCTGCTGGTTGGCTAATAAAGGCTTATTATAAAAAAAATAAAAAAAAAACATAAATGTTCTGTCCACTTTAATTGTAGCATAGATTTTGTTATTTATGTGTGTTTTTTTCTGAAGTTTTTGCTTATCTTTTTATGTTGGTAAGATGACCATGCTAAAGGTCTGTCACTGTATTCATTCTCCTACAGGCTGCAGACAGAGGAGCTTTGCCTGGCTTACAGGACTTTCTCAGAGCCAGCCCTGATGGATCTGTTGCACATGCTCAAAACAAACAGTACCAGAAACACTGTATGCAGGATCTGAACTTTGCTTGTGACATAAACAGAATGAGCTAGAGAGACAGATATGTGTCCCAAAGGATCCCTGCACTATGGAATAGACTCCACATCCATGTAAAACATAGTTCATCCCTGACCATACTCAAAGAAAACCTTGCCAACTGCATGGCAAACCATAAATTTACCCCTGGGCTGGCCCTCATGTTCTTTATTAACAGAGACTGTCAATAAGTAAAGTATTATCCTAACTAGCATCCCCTTACAAATCCTTAGCTACCTGTCTACTAACCCCCCCATATAATATCTGGGACCCAAATAGCTTGCAGTGTGCGGCTAGGCTTGTAAGGGCTCTAGTGGGTGTTAGCCTAGTTATAACCTATAAACCTATGAACTTATGAACCAAGACACTACTAAAGAACTGCTGATTCCATGCATGTCCCAAAGAGTAAAATGAATTACAATGTATTGTGCCAACACTTTTAAAATTGTATTAATTTTAAAAAAAATATTTTTCACTTTGGAAAATGTCAGCATAATAAGCAGGATGGAGATGTGTAGCTGAAATTTGATGATAGCGAGCTATTTCCTTTTAGCTGCACAGAGCACCCAGAACTGAATGGCTTAATCAGAATTAGGCTTTCTATGAAAGCTAGAAGGTTAAAAAAGTTAGTTGATTAATTATGTTGTATTTTGACACCATTTCATGAGTTATATGAATTATTGTACTTAAAAAAATAACCAGTTTTAATATTCACTATTGATACCTAGTGGGTTTAAAGTTGTAGTAAGAGGTAACTTAGTTGCTATTTTTGCAGTTTATTTGTAGTTAAAAACTATAATAACAATCCTTTGACTTTTTGGTTGATCGAATGCCAGCATGTAACTTTGATTAAGTATTTAAAGGGTCACTGTATTTTATTGTGTTGTCTTATAAATTCAGGTGTTACAAATAGAAAATTACCCATTGCTTTGCCAGATGCAATAAAGTCTTGATTCTGTGGACTTGAGCTTTAATTTTTGGTATATTAATATTTGGGAGCACTTTAGTCATTCATTGAACCAGTTTTTATTCTCAACATTAATATTTTGGAAAGTTTTAGTAATTTACTGACCATTTTCAGAGTGTGTGTGTGTGTGTTTGTATGTGTGTGTGTGTGTGTGTGTGTGTGTGTGTGTGTGTGTGTGTGTGTGCGTACACATATGGGTTTGTGTGTGGCTTATTTATGTCATATTATTTGTTTAAAATTACATTTAGTTTCTAGTACTATGTGCTATTTGAGCCATTTCTTGGGGTGCTACATTTATTGTTATCCCAGCCTTGGTGATCTTAATTGAAATGTCAGCAAATGATACGATCTCCCTTTCTATGGTACATATTTTTGGATTTTGGGATGCGTATCCCTACCGTCTCTAGGGGAAATTAAACTTGGAACATTCATCTGAACTAAAGATGGTATACTAGGATAAGCAAATTGCTATTCTGTTTAATTACACCTCATAATAGAAATATTAGACATTCCTGAATGAGACACCAAAAGTCCATATTTCCCTGGTGCAGAGCTCTTTGTGTACAGTGGGCAAAGAATGATTCATACATACTGCCAACAAATAAATAATGCAGTTAACAATCAATTTTGATAGGTTTAACTTAACGACAGCTATGCCTTACTTATCAGGCATGAAGAAGATGAACATTTGGTCCATCTTCCAGGACTCATGCATCTTCTCCACATAATACTTGAGCTGGCAGTGTTTGTTAGTGGTACATAAGGTCCCTAAGTCATTACTTGTCCAAGAAGCAAACATAACACATTGGTTGGACTAGATTGGGACTACTCTAAAACCACTTTTGTCAGGAAACATTGCATAGTCTTGAAGGGCACCTAATTTTTATGAAAGACTAGATGAGGTTTTAAATAAATAAGGTCCTTTTATTTTTATTTTTTTAATTTCTCCAAGTCTTTTGGGTTTCTAATACCATGATGGGAATGGACCCCATTCCTAAGTCAAAGTACGATTAAAGTTCATGAAATTAGTATTGTTTCAATCTTTGATGTCAGCCAAAAGTGCTTTTCGGAGCACCCACAATGTGCCCAGTAATGACTCCTTCTGCAATTCGTATGGAGTTACATGGATTGGGTAACATATCTAAATATGATTGTAGATTCTTTTTTATAAGACCCGTTGCTCCTACTACTATTGGAACTGTCTGGGTATCGTTCTTCCACATTGCTCTCGTTGCTGCTTTCAGATCCTGATATTTTATAAAATGGAAAAAAACAATACCTGATATTTTATAACTTTGTCTGTCTGTGCGCAAGACAATGTAGTCACTGGGTGTGGCGATTTCAATGATCAATGCTACTCTTGTCTTCTTTTCTTGAACCGCTATAATAACTTTTCTAGCATTTGTCTTTTGAATTGTTGGTAATGGGTGGTCCTATGTGATATAAACTTCATCATTTTCTATGATGCTTTGTGGCTCATGTTTCCAGTGTTTTTCACCCACTTTAGTACCATAATGTTTGCACAATCCCCAGTGCAACAATCTTGCCACATTATTATGCCTTTCACTATACAGTCCTTCTGCCATTAGTATGTCACAACCTGCAACAAGATGTGCAACTGTTTCCAATTCAGTTTTACAAATCCTACATTTCTCTGTTTCTCCCACAAGTTCAATGGAGTTTGTAAACCAACGTGTACGTAGCCCACTATCTTGGGCTGCCAATATTAACCTTTCATCTCTTGGTTTGAATTCACCTATCTTTAATCATTCCTGCATTCATTCCTGATCAACATGAGGTTCTTCCAGATATTTTCTATACTTGCAAATATATTTATGCTTTTTCCACATTTCTTGCCTTCTCATCTGGTCCTTCACCTTACATTCTTTTTTTTGCTTTTTGGCACATTCAGTTGCTGCCTGATTTTATCCACTTCTGGTTTGATTTCCATTCCTGCTTGATGCCGATATGCTTCTGATAAATTAAGCAGAGAAGTCATCTTAGATTTATTCTCCTCATGTTTCAAAACTTTCACTACATTTGGATCTTGAGAGGTCAGCAGATATGTGTGGAGTCCCACGACTGCAGATCTATGCATATAATCAGTTTCAAGGCCCATCCCTCCTTCAGAATGGGGAATATATTATTTTAGTATGCACTGATTTTTATAAATCATTTGGTGAGCGTGAAGCATCCTTCTTGCTTTCCTATGTAATCTATCCAACACGTTTTGGGGCCAGTCAATCACTCCAAAACTTAGGACAGGAAGAGCAAATTGGTTTATAGCTTGAATTTTGTTCCTAGATGTCAGTGCTGTTTTCAGGATTAATTTAAGTCTTCTGAAATATTCCTTACTAGGTTTTATTCACATTTGCTCATGTTTTATTGTTGATCCTTCATCAATTCCCAAGTATTTATACACTCCCTCTTGCTAAAGTTCTTTTATAACTGATGTTTTTGTGACGTTGCAGTTTTCCTGCTTTAAAGGTTGCTTTTGCACATTTATCAAGACCAAATGACATTCTTATATCATCTGAAAAAGTTTTGACAACTTGCAGTTGTGCTTTCAGTTCCTCATCTGATGAGCTATACAGTTTCAAATCATCGACAAAGAGAAGATGAGAAGTCTTTACACTTTGTTGTTTTTTAGGAGCCAAATTATAGCCATAGCTTAAGCTTAATGGGTTAAGGGCAAGGCAGAATAGCAGCGGTGACAGAGATTCACCCTGGAATATCTCCCTTTGAATTTTTATCCCTGGGATAATAATTTGTCCTTTTTCATGGCTTAATTGCAAAGTAGTCTGCCACTGTTTCATGGTCACTGTAATGTAGTCGATCAGTGTAGGGTGTATCTTATATATTTTTAAGCACTCTTTTATCCATGAATGTGAGATACTATCAAATGATTTTTTTTGCAGTCAATCCATGCCATACTTAAATTCTTCCCCTTTTTACATTTCCCCACTATGACTTTATTTAACAACAAATGCTCCTTTGTTCCATATGACTTTCTTTTATTGCCCTTTTGTTCTACTGCCATAATTAAGTTTTATTCTAAATGACTATGAACTCTGTCAGCATCAATTCCCATGTATAGTTTATACGTCGTCGGACGTACCTTTGAACGTTTTATTCTTTCTTTAACTTTTTCTATCCATTTAGGATCTTTGTTATGTTCCACAGGATCTTCATATATACTTCTCCAAAATGTATCTATTTCTTCTTTTTTTGGCAATCTTTCAGTTCCTTTTATTTTATTTCCCAAGTTTCTATAAAAACTTTTATGAATCATCAATAAATTGCTTATTTTGTACTTTTCCTTTATATTTATTTTTGTATCTTGTAAGTCCTTTTGCCTGTGCTGAAATTTTTAGCTTGTTATTTGCAGTAGTGCATGATAGATCCCGGTCTGTTCTAATATTGTGCATTGCTTTTATCGCATCTATTTTTCTTAGTATTTTTGTTGATCTATTCAGTCTCCTGTAATCTTCTAACCTTGACACTTCTTGTCTTAACTGCTTCATAGTTTTCTCTTTCAATATTTCCATGATGGTATTTGATTTCTCCCCTTCCTTTCCCTCACTACCTGATCTTGTGGTCGAACTTTATCAGTTACTAATTTAGCTGCACAGTAATATATCCTGTTTACTTCTGTTATATTGTATGGATCTCTATGAACAGTCCTAATTACTGTGTTTATTTGTTTTATCATACTCATCTTTTTGCTCATTTTCTTCCAAACTGAGGGAACATCTCTTGATTTCCAATTCCTGCAGGCATTCTATAGAAGATTCTAAAGCATCTTCCTGTGGCACATTCTCTTCAACTTCATCCTGCGCCATCCATTGCTCTGTCACATGGGAACTCACTGGCCTATCACTCCTCAACATTGACTGCATCAGAGTTTCCACAGTTTCCTGTTCCTTCCCTTGCTGTCTAGCTTCAAGTGAATGTTTGCACTGTTTTCCTGTGGAAGGCTCCAAATTATCTTCATATGGCACCTGACCAATCGCTTCCTGTTCCACTGATTTCCCTTACTTTGAATATCCTTTACTCTATCCTGTTGTGGTGCTTTCTGAATTAGATTTTCTGCACTGAATCCTTCACTTTGCAGGTACTCCATGACTTCAGTTTCCATTTCTTTAATGTCTCCATTACTAATCTCCTTTTTTGCTTTTCCTCTTTGTCTTCTTATTTTTTGTATTGTAAAGTTGTCCATGTCTTGATTCCCTTGCCTGTATTTCTCTTCAGATATCTTTGGTGCTGCTCTTTTTGTATTGGTTAGTTTTGCTTTCTCCTTTGCATAAATATTACACCATATTAAATCTCTTTTTCTTTCCCATGTTCAAATGTCTTCTTCAGATGTCTCCTGATCTTCCTGTTTCTCCTTACTCTGGAGACCCACTCTGTCATGCTGTGATGTAACCTGTGTTAGACTTTCTATACCAAATCCTTCACTTCGCGGGCACTCCATAACTTCAACTTCTATTTTTTTAACTTCTGCTTTACTAATCTTCTTTTCTATGTTCCATCTTTGTGATGTTATTTTTTTTATTGTGAAATTTTCCATATTTGGATGCCTTTGCCTGTATTTCTCTTCGAATATCTTTGGGGCTGCCTTCTTCTCATTTATTAATTTGGCTTTCTCCTTTGCATAAATATTGCACCATATCAAATCTCTCTTTCTTTCCCATGTCCATATTTATTTTTTATACTTTTCAAATATCTCTTATAGTTTCATAGTTTCATAGTTTAGTACTAGGCTATCTGCCCTGGGGCATTTGTAAGCCTAGCCATAGTGATGTGGCTTTTGCCACCCCATGAAATGGTACAAAAATGCACAAAAGTGCACAGAATAGAATTAGAATACTGTGCCTCTGTCAGTAGTGACACAATGAAGGCCCCCTTATATAATAGAATTAGTTTACTGTGCCCCTGTCTAGCAGTGACACAGATGTGACCCCTGGGGTAAACTTACGATCTCCCAGCCACTCATCAAGATTTCTCTTGAAGAGAGTCAGTGAGGGGCTCTGCCTAACATGAACTGGGATCTTGTTCCAAAGCATGGGAAGCCTCTGGGTTATGAATCTATCCCTCCAGCATGTCCTATTCATACTTGTGCTGAGGTTTAAGTCTTTAGCTCTCGTGGTCCTGATGGATTTGGATCTTTTGAGGTGTCGCATGTCCACCAGCTCCTGATTGGACATGGGCTTGTACGCCAGGCAGAGATCACCTCTGAGCAGGCAGTATGCTACTGAATAGAGCTGGAGTTTCTTTAGTCTGGCAGAATAAGACATATGTTGGAGACCCTTGATCCTCTTGGTGAGGTACTTTTGTGGTCTCTCCAGCTGTTGCAAATGCCGGGTGAGGTACATACCAAATGGGGCATTGTACTCAATCATGGGTCTGATGAGGGAGGAGTATAGGGGTACAATGACATCCTTGGATCTGGATGTGAATCCCTTCATGATGAGGTGTGCAAGGTAGAATGTTTTTCTAACCACTTTGGCAACGTGGGTGTCAAATGAGAGGTCGCTGTCGACTTGGGTCCCTAGGTCTCTGATTACTTTTTCCATACTCAGTGGGTTGCTGTCTATGTGATAATTTGTGGGTACTTTGTTTTTCCCATAGGGGATGACTATACATTTTTTGGCATTTAGTTTAAGGCCGTGACTCCGGCACCAGTTGTCCGTTTCTGTGAGGCCTTTTTGTAGGATGTATGTGTCCGCTGGTGTATTGACTATGGCACCTAGTTTGCAGTCATCTGCGAACTTTGTCAGCCACAATCCTCCCATGTTTGCTTTAACATCTGAGAAATAAATGCCGAACACGAGGGGTCCCAGGACAGATCCCTGTGGGACACCACTTGTGACTGGCTTTGAGTCTGACATTGCTCCAGCAATTTTAACTTTATGGGTTCTGTCCTTTAGCCAGTTTGCAACCCATCTAGTGACATAAGGGTTTACGTTTAAGCTGGTGAGTTTATCTATGATGCCTGAGTGGGGTATTGTGTCGAAGGCCTTAGCCAAGTCCAGGTAGGCTGTATGGACTGCTTTGCCCTCATCAATGGCTCTAGTGACTGTTTCGAAAAAGTCAACCAGGTTCAAAAGGCAGGATCTGCCCTTTACAAAGCCGAACTGGGTGGGGTCAAGTGTCTGTAGGTCCCCTATGTCTCTGTTTATGAGTTCCATAATGATTCTTTGCATAGCTTTGCAGACCAGGCTGGTTAAGCTTATGGGGCAGTAGTTCCCAGGGTCTGTAGAGGTACCCCCTTTCTGGAGTGGGACCACTGTTGCTGTACGCCAGTGTTCAGGTACATATCCTGTAGTAAGGCTAAGGTTAAATAGCATTTTTATGTGCGGGTTTAGCTCCTCTTGGAGTTCACGTAGCACACAACCCGGGATATCGTCAGGTCCCATTGATGTTGTGTTTTTAGCTTTGTTGAGGGCGGTTCTCACTTGGACATCTGAGATGACAGGGAGATTACATTCAGCTGGGATAAATATTTCTTCTTTTGGGGGTGAGGGAGGGGAGAAATTTGCACTGAACCTGTCAGCCAGAATGTTGGCAATATCTGTGGGTTCAGTGTATTTTTTGTTGTTGTGAACTAACTCTGAGCATATCTGAGGGTTTCACAGGTTTCTAACATAGCTGAAGAAGGCTATGTGGTTATCTTTAGTGTCCTTAGCAATTTTTCTCTCAAAGTTGGCCTTGGATGTTTTTATGAGAGAATGTAGTTTTCTGCTAATGTTGATCAGAGATGTCTTCCCTTTATGGGATTTTGCTCTGTCGTGCAGTAGCTTCCTTCTTTTGTTATACAATTTGTTAATGGCTGAGGTCCACCAGACAGGACGCTTGCCTTTGGTGGAGAGGGACTTGGATTTATTTGGGATTGCATGATCCATGCATTCTTGGAGATGTCCATAGAAAGCATTTGTGAAGGATTCGGCATTGTGGGATGTGGTATCCACTGGCTCAGTGGGCTTAAAGGATACCATCTCAGTCTTAAGAAGAGTGGTCTACTTTTGAGACGTTTTTCACTGTGGTCTTTTGTGCTGGGGGTGGAGGTGGGATATGTATATCCAGGGTGATTAGTTTGTGGTCAGATCTCACTAGTGAGGGGTATACCTCTGGTGTGGAGCATTTTGTCCCCATGTTTGTGATGATCAGGTCTAGTATATTATCTCCACTAGTGGGAGAGGTGACTAGTTGTTCCAGTGCATTTGAATTTATGAATTCCAGGAACCTTTGGGCTAGGGTGTTAGGGCTAGAATAATGTACCCAATCTATGTTTGGGTAGTTGAAGTCTCCCAGTATGATGGTATTTTGTGATACATTCATATCCTCCAATGTCTTTAGGAAGGCTGAGTGGGGTTCCTGAGATTGGGAGGGTGGTCTGTAATATGCTATCAGTTGTATAGCAGTTTTGCCTATGGTTAGTTGCACCTGTATGGTCTCTGATGCTTCATGTGTTGCTACTAACCTGGAGGTGTGGGTGTCCTTGATGAATATGGACACTCCCCCTCCCTTTGTGGTTCAGCCCGGGTTTTGGGGCCGAAAAGCATGATACGAGGTATAACCTGGTAATGCTTGGGTGCTCTCAGGAGCCTTGAACCAGGTTTCAGTTACTGCACAGACGTCGATGTTCTCCATACTGAGGAGTGCATCGAGTGCCTGCATCTTGAGATTTAGACTTCTGGCATTGAGCAGCATTACCCTTAGTTTTTTTCCATTTTTGTTTTCTAAGGAGGTGGGTTTGTCTTTTGAGCCTTGCCTAAAAAAGGCACTATGGGGGTGGCAAGAGCCTTGGCCAATATCCGGAAGCCCAGTGGTGACAGGTGCAAGCCGTCCCTTGTGAAGCAGCGTGGCTTGTCCAACATGTCATCCCAGGCAGACAGACATTGGATCCCCTTAGAATGACACCAGTACTTGAGCCAATTATTAAATCTGATCACCTTGTCTTTGTATTGTGGCATCATTCTTGGTGAGGGCAAGATGCTGCTCAAGGTCAGGGTCATACCAGCCTGGGCTACATAATCAGAGAGCTCCTCTATGTCTCTTTTCATGTAGTCCAGGGAGGTACGTCTCAGGTCATTCATGCCAGCATGGACAATGACGGAGTCATATTTGTACTTGCTTTGGAGTGACCTGAGTGCATGTGTTATGTGGCGGATCCTAGCCCCCGATAGGCAGCTCACAGTCACCCTCTCCTTGTTCAGCCTGGTAAGCGGGACATGAGTAAGGTAATGGACAACACAGGAACTACACCACAGCCCAAAATACAGCAATGCCTGTAAACTGGTCTAAACTAGTCGAGGAGAAACAGTGATAAATCAGTTACACAGGCTAGCACACTTTAGTGGGCAGCCTCAACAGTTAAATTAAACAAACAAACAAACTTTCGATCAAATTCGACTAAAAAGTAATTTTAAGTGCAGATTTTAAAGTAATGCAGCAAACAGCTAAAAAAACAGTTTAAGCTTGTTAAGGGTAAGCTAGAGAAGCTATTCCAAGCAAAAAAACAGCAAAGATACTTAAATCCAGAAAGTAGTCACTTTTCTGAGTTCTCTGTAGCTAGGACCACTCTGCAGGACCACAAGGAGCTTGTCTGAGTAGTATAGCCAGAAAAAAATGCACAGAGGCGGATTTTAAACAGGGAACTACAAAAGAGCTAGAAATGGTCCAAAACAAGCAATTACTACAGCTCTTGTGCTGAGGTCACTTCCTACAGGGACAGGTAGGCTGCTCAAGGCTCCCCACTCCCACTGGTGAGCAAAGAAACTTCCCTCTATCCAAGTAAGGTAATGGACAACACAGGAACTACACCACAGCCCAGAATACAGCAATGCTTGTAAACTGGTCTAAACTAGTCGAGGAGAGGCGGGAAAACAAGGATTATTTTTTTGTTTTTTTGATAGAAACACACAGAAAATGCAGAAACAGTGATAAATCAGTTACACAGGCTAGCACACTTTAGTGGGCAGCCTCAACAGTTAAATTAAACAAACAAACAAACAAACTTTCGATCAAATTCGACTAAAAAGTAACTTTAAGTGCAGATTTTAAAATAATGCAGCAAACAGCTAAAAAACAGTTTAAGCTTGTTAAGGGTAAGCTAGAGAAGCTATTCCAAGCAAAAAAACAGCAAAGATACTTAAATCCAGAAAGTAGTCGCTTTTCTGAGTTATCTGTAGCTAGGACCACTCTGCAGGACCACGAGGAGCTTGTCTGAGTAGTATAGCCAGAAAAAACTGCCCAGAGGTGGATTTTAAACAGGGAACTACAAAAGAGCTAGAAATGGTCCAAAACAACCAATTACTACAGCTCTTGTGCTGAGGTCCCTTCCTACAGAGACAGGTAGGCTGCTCAAGGCTCTCCACTTCCACTGGTGAGCAAAGAAACTTCCCTCTATCCAAGTAAGGTAATGGACAACACAGGAACTACACCACAGCCCAGAATACAGCAATGCCTGTAAACTGGTCTAAACTAGTCGAGGAGAGGCGGGAAAACAAGGATTTTTTTGTTTTTGTTTTTGATAGAAACACACAGAAAATGCAGAAACAGTGATAAATCAGTTACACAGGCTAGCACACTTTAGTGGGCAGCCTCAACAGTTAAATTAAACAAACAAACAAACAAACTTTCAATCAAATTCGACTAAAAAGTAACTTTAAGTGCAGATTTTAAAGTAATGCAGCAAACAGCTAAAAAAACAATTTAAGCTTGTTAAGGGTAAGCTAGAGAAGCTATTCTAAGCAAAAAAACAGCAAAGATACTTAAATCCAGAAAGTAGTCGCTTTTCTGAGTTCTCTGTAGCTAGGACCACTCTGCAGGAACACGAGGAACTTGTCTGAGTAGTATAACCAGAAAAAAATGCACAGAGGCGGATTTTAAACAGGGAACTACAAAAGAGCCAGAAATTGTCCAAAACAAGCAATTACTACAGCTCTTGTGCTGAGGTCACTTCCTACAGGGACAGGTAGGCTGCTCAAGGCTCCCCACTCCCACTGGTGAGCAAAGAAACTTCCTTCTATCCAAGTAAGGTAATGGACAACACAGGAACTACACCACAGCCCAGAATACAGCAATGCCTGTAAACTGGTCTAAACTAGTCAAGGAGAGGTGGGAAAACAAGGATTTTTTTTGTTTTTTTGTTTTTTTGATAGAAACACACAGAAAATGCAGAAACAATGATAAATCAGTTACACAGGCTAGCACACTTTAGTGGGCAGCCTCAACAGTTAAATTAACAAACAAACAAACAAACTTTCGATCAAATTCGACTAAAAAGTAACTTTAAGTGCAGATTTTAAAATAATGCAGCAAACAGCTAAAAAACAGTTTAAGCTTGTTAAGGGTAAGCTAGAGAAGCTATTCCAAGCAAAAAAACAGCAAAGATACTTAAATCCAGAAAGTAGTCACTTTTCTGAGTTCTCTGTAGCTAGGACCACTCTGCAGGACCACGAGGAGCTTGTCTGAGTAGTATAGACAGAAAAAAATGCCCAGAGGCAGATTTTAAACAGGGAACTACAAAAGAGCTAGAAATGGTCCAAAACAACCAATTACTACAGCTCTTGTGCTGAGGTCACTTCCTACAGGGACAGGTAGGCTGCTCAAGGCTCCCCACTCCCACTGGTGAGCAAAGAAACTTCCTTCTATCCAAGTAAGGTAATGGACAACACAAGAACTACACCACAGCCCAGAATACAGCAATGCCTGTAAACTGGTCTAAACTAGTCGAGGAGAGGCGGGAAAACAAGGATTTTTTTTTGTTTTTTTGTTTTTTTGATAGAAACACACAGAAAATGCAGAAACAGTGATAAATCAGTTACACAGGCTAAAACACTTTAGTGGGCAGCCTCAACAGTTAAATTAAACAAACAAACAAACAAACTTTCGATCAAATTCGACTAAAAAGTAACTTTAAGTGCAGATTTTAAAATAATGCAGCAAACAGCTAAAAAAACAATTTAAGCTTGTTAAGGGTAAGCTAGAGAAGCTATTCCAAGCAAAAAAAACAGCAAAGATACTTAAATCCAGAAAATAGTTGCTTTTCTGAGTTCTCTGTAGCTAGGACCACTCTGCAGGACCACAAGGAGCTTGTCTGAGTAGTATAGCCAGAAAAAAAATGCCCAGAAGGTTTTGTTGTTTATACTTTTGCACTTTCTCAGATGCTTCTTTTTCCAAGCAGGTCAAGGTTTGTTCACCTATATACTGTTTTTCACAAATTTGTTCTATCAATGAACACAAATTTTCATTTGAAGCTTCTGACAGTTTTTCTTGTGGAAGTATTTTTCTTTCCTCTAATTTCTGTCTTAATGTTTTGTATATCTTGTGTCTGGAAATTCTGGGCTTTTTGCATAAAAGTAACAATACATAATTTCTTTCGTATCCTCAATAGTCCACTTTATCATCTTTATGGCTCTTCTTTGGCCTATCAGTTTTTGTGAATTTGTGGACTGCTACTTCCTTCTACAACAGTGGGGCCATCCTCCCCCTGTGCCTGGCCCCATTGTAGGAATGTTTCCATATTTTGAGGATTCTACACTGTCATCTTTTCCAGTCCTGGCACCAATGTGCCTACCAGGATGGGGCACTTTTTTATTCTGGGGCTTGTGCACCCAGCTATCTTTTTTAATGTTTAAACTGTTTCTGTCTATGATATATATGCTATATAAATGCAGTCTATATATCAGTCGCCTTGGTGAGATGTTGTAAAAACAGGGTCCACCTTGTGAAGGCACTCACCAAGACTTGAGGATGAATTAAATTTCAGCACTACTACTCTCCTTTACTTGCTGACTTTTCATCTCTCCATTTGGAGGTTCTAAATAAATAAGGTCCTTTTACTATGAGATATTGCTGACACAGTTTGCAGGCTCTATCTTTTATGGCTAACCCTGTCAATAAAATATGAATAAATAGATGAATAACATTTTTCTGTGGGGTTCCAGTAAATCACCACTGACCATTGGATGCCAGGAATCCCTACAATAGCTCTGACTCACTAGCTCTGGTATGACACACTGGTTTTGGGGCTACTAGCAAGAAGGGAAAGAGAGGTAGAAAGTGATTTGGTCTGGTACTACCCACCCCGGGATGAGACCATTGGCAGTATAGGAAAGGGAATGGAAAGTGGTGTCCAGGAGATGGGCTGGAGTGGGTCCCTGCAGTATCCTCATTTACGCACACCAGGTTTTTCATAGCCATACCCTCCAGTATGTTGGCATTGCCTCTGTAAGACTGGCTGGGCAATGTGGTATGGTCTGTGAGAATATGCCCACCCTGGGCTCCAGAATAGTCATGCTTCCTCAGACATTTTACCTCTTCCAGCCTGGTCTGCATCAGGGTTTGTCTAGCAGTCTGCCTCATCAGCATCCTTCACCATGATAGGCATCCCTATACTCCCTACTATCAGTGTCAAGCAACAGAGCCACTAGTCAGATTCAAGTCACCTGGTCCAGGTCAGTGATTATTACTCAGCAACACTGACACAATAATTTGATAAATAAAATGATGGCATACATGATAAAGTGGCCTTTCTTTTGACACTCACATTGCTAAAGTGGTTAGAAAGACCTTCTACATTGCCCACCTGATCTTGAAGGGATTCACATCCAGATCTAGTGAGGTCATTGTTCCCCTGTACTCTTCACTTATCAGACCAATGATCGAGTACAATGCCCCATTCGGGATGTATCTCACCCGACATCTGCAGCAATTGGAGAGACCCCAAAAGTTCCTCACCAAAAGGATAAAGGGACTCCAAAATCTGTCATATGCTGCCAGATTGAAGAAACTCCAGCTCTATTCAGTCGCATACCGTCTGCTCAGAGGTGACATGTGCCTGACATACAAGGCCATGTCCAACCCGGAATTAATGGACATGCTCCACCTCAAAAATCCAAATCCACCAAAACCACTAGAGCAAGCGACTTAAACCTTAGCACGGATATAAATAGGACGTGCTGGAGGGATAGATTTATCACTCAGAGACTCCCTATGCTGTGGAATAAAATCCCGGTCCATGTGAGGCAGAGCACCTCGCTGACTCTGTTCAAGAGAAATCTAGACCTGTGGATGGGAGATCGTAGGTTTACCCCAGGAATCATCTCTGTGTCACTGCTGGACAGAGGCACAACAAACTAATGGGCACAGTATTTTTTCATATAAGGGGTGGCGTAAGCCACAATAATTTGGGCTAGGCTTATAAATGCCTTAGGGCAGATAGCCTAGTATAAACCTATGAACCTATGAACTTATGAACCTATAAAAAACATGTAATATAGACCTAATATATTTCTCAGAGACATAGCTAGGGTTAAGTGAAGGGGCAGCCTCCCCAAGTAGAAAGTGCTGGGGGCCAGATCTTCAAATTCCAATTGGTATTTAATGAATTTCAGTGCATTTTTGGCATTTAAGAATCAATGCCAGTAATTTTTTTTTCAGTCATAGGTTCATAGGTTCATAGGTAGGTACTAGGCTATTGGCCCTAGGGCCTATACAAGCCTAGCCAAAAAGGTACCCTGGCTTTCGCCACCCAAGAAAATTATTTTCCTTTGCCCCTGTCAAGCAGAACCACAGAAATGATCCCCCGGGGTGAATTTCCTATTACCCATCCAATCATCAAGATTGTTCTTGAATAATGTTAATGAGGAGCTCTGTTTGACAAAGATAGGTAGTCTGATCCAGAGCATGGGAAGTCTCTGGGACAGGAATCTATCCCTCCAGCATGTTCTGTTTATTGTGGTGACAAGGTTTAGGTCCCTAGAGTGTGTAGCTTGGAGGGATTGGGATTTCTTTAAGTGGAGCATGTCCAACAGCTCTGGGTTTGACATAGCTTTGTATGTTAGGCAGAGATCGCCTCTGAGTAGGCGATATGCGACGAAGTAAAGCTGGAGTTTTTTGAGATGGTCTGCGTAAGGCATCTGTTTGAGGCCAATAATCCTCTTTGTGAGGTATTTCTGTGGCCTTTCCAATTGTTGTAGATGTCTTGTGAGGTACATACCAAAAGGGACATTGTACTCTATAATGGGTCTAATGAGTGATGAGTAGAGGGGAACAATTACCTCTTTTTTTCTGGATGAGAAACCTTTTGTGATGAGGTGTGCCACGTAAAAGGATTTTCTGACCACTGTGGCGATGTGATTATCAAAGGAGAGACTACTGTCCACCTGCGTCCCAAGGTCTCTTATCACACTTTCAGTGTTAAGTAAACTACCACCTATGTGGTAGTTCATGGGTACAGAGTTTTTACCAAAGGGGATGACAATGCACTTTTTAGCATTGAGCTTGAGACCATGTCTTTGACACCAGGCATTTGTCTCAGTGAGGCCCTTTTGTAGGATGTCCACACCATTAGGAGTTTCAATTATGGCTCCTAGTTTGCAGTCATCTGCGAATTTAGTAAGCCAAAGACCTTCTGTGTTAGTCTGTACTTCAGAGAAGTAGATTCCAAACAGGAAAGGACCCAGGATTGAACCCTGTGGTACTCCACTTGTCACTGGTCTGAAGTCTGATTTGGAGTCTGCTACTTTCACGGTGTGGGTTCTGTCAGTATGCCAGTTGGCAACCAATCTTGTGACATAGGGATTTATACCTAGTCTAATGAGTTTATCTATAATTCCAGAGTGGGGGATGGTGTCGAACACCTTGGTGAGATCTAGATAGGCTGTGTGAACTACCTTACCCTCATCTATGTCTTTGGTGACTACTTCAAAGAAGTCTATCAGGTTTAGGAGACATGATGTGCCTTTTACAAACCCAAACTGTGTGGTGTCCAGAGTTTGGAGATCTCCAATGTCTTTATTTATGAGTTCCATGATGATACGTTCCATGGCCTTGCAGACGAGGCTCGTCAGGCTAATGGGGCAGTAGTTCCCGGGGTCTGTTGTGGCCCCCGCTTTGTGGAGTTGGATAACTGTCGTGGTGTGCCATTCAATGGACACAAAGCCTGAGGTGAGGCTATGATTGAACATGGTACTTAGGTGGGGTGCCAGTTCATTCTGTAGTTCATGTAGAAGGTAGCCTGGGATGTTGTCAGGTCCCATGGATGCTGTTTTCTTGACTTTGGAGAGTGAAGTTTTTACCTGTGCAGCCGTGATTACAGGAGCTTTGCATTCTTCCGGTATAAAGATGGGCCCTTTAGGGGGTGAGAGTGGGGTAAAGTTAGCACTGAACCTATCTGCCAGGATTTTGGCAATATCAGTTGGTATTGTATATTTAGTGTCATTGTGCTGTAACTCGTGCAGATCTGAGTGTTGCCATTGAGATTCTTGACATAGCTATAGAATGCTTTGTGGTTGTCTTTAGAATCAGTGGCAATTTTGTTTTCATAACTAGCTTTGGAGGATTTTATGAGGGATCTCAACTTCTTACTGAGGCTGACCAGGGAGTTCCTCCAATCATGGGATTTTACTCTTTTTTGCAACAGTTTCTTTCTTCTGTTGTAGAGTTTGTTTATGGCAGAAGACCACCAGATTGGCTTCCTTTTTTTGGAGGATAGCATCTTGGTTCTGTTAGGGATAGCACGATTCATGCACTCGTGTAAGTGCTTATAAAGTGCATTTGTGTAGGATTCGGCAGTCGTACCTCTATTGTCCATCTGCATGGGTGTCGTGAAGTTTGCCACTTCTGTCTTAAGAAGCGTGAAGTTGGCTTTGGAAAAATTTTTTATGGTTGTTTTCCTAATGGGGGGTGGGAGCGGGATGTGGATGTCTAGGGTGATTAGCTTGTGGTTGGATCTAACCAACAAGGAGCTGACCTCTGGTGTGGAACACCGGTCACCCATGTTGGTGATGACCAGGTCTAGGATATTGCTGCCCCTGGTGGGGGTGTGGATAAGTTGATCCAAAGCGTTGGAATTGATGATTTCCAGAAAACGTTGAGCAAAAGAGTTGGTAAATGAGTAGTTTTCCTAGTTAATGGTAGGGTAGTTGAAATCACCCATTATTAGAGTGTTGGGTGTACCTTAATATTTTCCAGTGTATCAAGAAAAGAGGAGTTGGGAATTCTGGGGCATGGTGTGGGGTCTGTAGCAAGCTACAATCTGGATTGCGGTTTTGCCCAGAGTTAGTTGAACTTGGATAATCTCGGATGCATTATGCTGAGCAACTAGCTTGGAGGTGTGGATATCCTTAATGAATATGGACACGCCTCCACCTTTAGTGTTTCGGTCCGGGTTTGGTGGCCGAAAGGTGTGGTATGAATTACAGCCTGGTAATGCAGGGGTGCTCTCTGGAGCTTTGAACCAGGTCTCTGTCACTGCACAGATGTCAGTGTTCTCCATTTTAAGGAGTGCCTTGAGTGAGTGCATTTTGAGGTTTAGACATCTAGCATTGAGCAGCATTACCCTCAGATTTTGCTTGCTTGTACCTGTTACGGTGTTGAATTTCTCATTTGAACCTTGCCTAAAAAAGGCACTATAGGGGTGGCAAGAGCCTTTGCCAGTATCCGGAATTCCAAGGGCGACAGGTGCAGGCCATCTCTGGCAAAGCAGCGTGGTTTGTCGATCATGTCATCCCAGGCAGACAGATACTGGATTCCCTTAGAATGACACCAGAAGCTTAGCCAATTGTTAAAGTCAATCATTTTGTCCTTGTACTGTGGTGTCATTCTGGGTGATGGCAGGATGCTACTCAGGGCTAGGGTCATACCGGCCTGGGCTACAAGATCGGAGAGCTCCTCCATGTCTCTTTTCATGTAGTCATAACTGAAGTGCTTTAGTGCTCCATGTTTGGTATAAACTGTAGCAGCTGCTAGCAAGTTTGTCATGTATGTTCAATTTTCTTATTGTTAAATATGTCATCCTTGCTATTTTTTTATAATATGCTTAGTTTTTATACTGTAAACTGACATAGGCTGTATTTCTCATTAAAATATATTTGTAGCAAATAACAGGTGTTTCATTCTCTTCTCTTCTTGGTTCTTTTGCTTACTATATTTTTCCTTAGACGTTGTCCGTATATTTCTCCATATTTTAGTTTCCTTAACTGCATGGTTAACCCAACAGCCCTTAAAAGATACCACTGTACATTTGAAAAATAGTTCTTTCCACAATTCTTGCCTGTTGAACACCTATTAGTGTTACATGCATTTTTAGTCAAACACACTGCTATGGTAAATAAGACATGTGTTGCTGACCTGCAGACATTACTTAACTCTGTGTGTACCTTTACCAGTGTCCTTGTTAAAAGTCAGTTTCTTCCCACCCCTATCTTAACTCTGTGTGTACCTTTACTACTGTTCTTGCTAAAGGTCAGTTTCTCCCCATCCCTTTCTTAACTCTCTGTGTACCTTTACCAGTGTCCTTGCTAAAGGTCAGTTTCTCCCCACCTCTCTCCATCCTTCTCAACTGTCCCTGATTTTCAGGGATGTCACAAATTTTGAATCAAAAATTAGCTGTTTCCTTCCTATTCCCTGCTAAAATTGGTGTTTGGAAAGAAAAGGTGGTAGAACACAAGTGATAAATAATGACAATTGATAGAGATATAGACTTCAGAAAATGCATGTCAGTTCAATTTATATTATTTTATGTCTCATTTCATAAGTACTAATATTTCAAAAAGTATCTCTCATTGTCCCTGATTATTACTGGATTTTTCCCTGATTTTGGAGGTTAGCAGTTGAGGGTTATACCCTCCTCTCCTCTGATGAGATGCTTCTCTCATTCTTGGATTTTCTGGTCTGTCCAGCCCTACAGATTAACGTCATATTACTGCTTACATTTTTCCGTAGCTTACTTTGTTCCTTGTAGTGTGTAAAGTTGTTTAGAAGTAGTGCCTTTCTCTTTTTTTCTCTTGTTTAATACTGCTTATATGTTCCATCGCTGTGGGAGTGGCCTGGGATCACCTTCTATCTGCATGCCTAAGCTGAATGGCTCACACTGTGAGACAGGGGTGTGGTTTGCTTTGCAATTTTTCTGCCCCCTCCCCACTCCCTAGCTGCCCTATCTCTATTTACCTGTAAGCCCTCATAGCCAAACCTACAGTTACATCACTCTAACCCTCCCCCACTTAGAGGATAATTATGGGCAGAAATGGAACAAAAAGTGCATACATATATATATATATATATATATATATATATATATATATATATATATATATATATATATATATATATGTATATAATGATCATTCATCACCATAATCACCCCCCCCCTTTTTCCTATTATCTACATCAGGGTGGGATCTCACATCTATCAACTGTTACCATGTCTCTTGATTCAGTGCTGCTGTCCTACTTTTTTTCAACAGTCGTGCCTGACTGTCACAGGTGTTTTATTGCACAATCCAGCCATCTCTTTGCTGTATATCCTAGTTTACTCTTGCCCTCTTCCTGTCTCTTCCAAATCTTCATTACCAGATCATTTTCTGTTTTCTTGAACATGTGCAAAGATCACTGTAGTCTGTTCTTTTTGACCTTTTCTGCAATTGTAGCTGCTTTGGCTTTTTGCTGATGTGTTCATTTCTTCATCTGTCCCACATTGTGCATCCTACCACCCGTCTCAGTCATTCCATCTCCATCACCTGTAGCTGCTTCAGCTGTACTGCCTTCACTGTCCAGGCTTCCGTACTCTACAGTAGTACTGGTTGCATTATTGTTTTGTGCACCTTACTTGTTGGCTTCATTGGCATCCTTTTGTCACACACTACTCCTGACCCTCTGTGCTAGATGGCTACAGCCCTCTGATTTTAGTTTTGACCTCCTCATTCAGACTTCCCTTGTCCTCAGACAATCCTCATAGATACTTGAAGCTGTTAACTTTTTCTAATATTTTCCCTTGTAACTCAGTTTTCTTCTTCTAATTCCCCCTATTTTCTGCCGCAACAACGGTATTGTCTGAACTCAGTTTCATTCCGCATGCCTTCAGGTTTGCATTCCATTCCCCTATCATTTACTGAAGTTCCTTTTCTGAGTCAGTTTGTAATGCCACGTCGTCTGCATACTGCAGCTTTTCTGATCTGTCTTCTCCAAACTGTTTGTTAATGTAGGCCATCACCAATATGAACAGCAGTGGGCTCAGGGCTGAGCTCTGATGCACATCCTCTCCCACCAGATGCACGTCCACTCCCACTGGAAACCTTGTATGAGTCTGAACACTTTTCGCTGTTGTATCATTGGGTAATCTTGCATTAATTTCACTAATGTTTCTTGCAGTTTGAATCATCTCTGAGCTGTCCAAATCAGGTTTCCTGGGACTTTGTTTTCTGCTTTCTCCAAGTCTAGGAATGCACAGTTAGACTCTTTAAAATGCTTTTTCTATACTATCTGTTTCACTGCAAACATCAGGTCAGTTGTGCTGCATCCTGCTCCTCTTCCATCTTACCTTTTACTCCTCTCAGGTCAGTTGTGCTGTATCCTGCTCCTCTTCCATCTTACCTTTTGCATATTCACTTCTCATTTAACATTTATTCATTGCACACCCTCCTCCATTTATAAACCATCACACAAATTTCTTTTAACTCCATTGAAAACTGATTAACTGATTCGACCACAAACCAAAAAAAAAAGTATTCCTTTTTAATTTTCTTTAGTGCCGATCTTAATTCTTCCTCTTTCATCATAAGCTGTCTATGACACAATACAGCTTTTCTGGAGTTTTTTTTTTCATTCAGAAGTTACTGAAAGTGCTCCTTCTATCTTCCTTTGATGTATTCTGGACTAGTGAGCCAGTTGTTATTGGCATCCCTTATGAATGGTGTCTGATGACTACCTTTAACTTTCTATTGTTCCATTGCAAACTGGCAGAATTTCTTTGTACCATCTGCTGAATCACTTTCTAAAGTTGGTAGAATGCCTCTGATTCCTTGTTATTTGCTTCTGTGACTACTGTCTGAGCCTCTTTGTTAGCCAAACAGCATTCCTTCTTAGGCTTGTCAATCGTTTCTGTCTCCTACTTTCTTCTTCCTTCATTTGATTACTTCCTGGACTTCTACATTCTACCACCAGCTTTCCTTATGTATCTTATTCTATACCTGGCTCGGCCACATACCTGTTCTGTAGTCTTTTTCTTCATCTTCACATATTTTCTGTTCTTCCTGAGGTGCTACAGTCCTGAGCATTTCCTTGAACTCATGGTTTCACTCAAGTCAACTTATACATCTTGGTCTCTGTTCACCTTAAAGTAATCTCTGACCACTGCTGCAGCTGATTGTGGTTGCTAGTGTTTTATTCTGTGGTCAACTATTTTACTGAGGATGACCTTGCAGTCCTTTGACTGTACCACATTGCTCTTTCCTTACTAGGAGGAAGTTTACCTGGGTTGCATATTGGCCACTCTTATATGCAATCTTGTGACAGTCACTTTTGATGAACCATATGTTGGCCACCATTAAGCCATTTGCCAGGCAGAAATCTAGAATAGCCTCTACTTCTTTATTCCTGTTACTCTAACCATATGGACCAGACAGTCCTCATATCTTATGCCATCTATCTCAATATAAACATTCAGGTCCCCCCATTATCAACACCAATTCGTGTTGTCTTGTTTTATCTAGAAGGTATTGCAACTGCTGCTGGAATGCTCTCTGTATCTCTTTCTCTGAAACTCTGTCTTGATATACATATATATATATATATGTATATATATATATATATATATATATATATATATATATATATATATATACATGTGGGCCTGTATGTTTTAATCTGCCAATGACAAGTTTATATATATATATATATATATATATATATATATATATATATATATATATATTTGTGTGTGTGTGTGTAGATGGGTTTACACTGAAAACCTGGAAACTGCATCGGTCGAATGGCATGTGGTAGACTTGCAGTTTTCAAGTCGGCAGAGTGTTGAACCCAAATGAATCGACTTAGACTAAAGTGAATGTGTAGTGTAAGTCGAGTACTTGGGTTTGACGTTGTGCAGGGGGATTGCGGTTCAGTGAGGAACTGGGAATTAACCTATTTCTTCATTGTAGTGCGATCTCAGAGTTAGTATATTTAATGTGCAGGGGATGTGGGGGTGCACGGGGGCTTAGCCCCCATGCAAAATAGTAGAATTAATGTACCATTAACTGTACCATTTAATGGTACATTAATGTGCATAGCAGGAGGTGAGTGATGTCATGTACACAATGTTGAATACATCAAACCACGGTTGTCAATGTATTCATTTTAGCTTTGTTTTACTTTTCTGCATTCTGAATTCAACATTTCAGGTCGACATTCTAAATGGTTGACTGAAGCGGATTTGAAATGCCAATAGTAAACCTATATATGATAACCTGTAAATGATGTGGCTATTCTACAAAAGGACCTTACAGAAACAGATGCTTGGTGCCAGAGCCATGGGCTCAAGCTTAATGCCAAGAAATGCATAGTTATCCCCTTTGAGAAAAGAAATTGTACCCATGAATTACCATATAGGTGGCAGTACACTAAACACAAAGTGTGATGAGAAGCTTAGGGACACAGGTGGACAATGGTCTCATCTTCGATAACCACATTGCCACAACAGTCAGGAAATCCTTCTATGTGGCACACCACATCACTAAGGGCTTTTTATCCAGAAAAAGTAGGTCATTGTCCCACTGTACTCATCCCTCATTAGACCCATTATAGAGTACAATGCCCCATTTGGTATGAACTCACAAGACAGCTGCAACAGCTGGAAAGGCTGCAGAAATACCTCACTAAAAGAATCATAGACCTAAAGCTGATGACCTATGCTGACTGTCTAAAAAAACTCCAGCTATACTCTGTGGCATATCGTCTACTCAGAGGCGATCTCTGCTTAACATACAAGGCCATGTCAAACCCTGAGCTGTTGGACATGCTCCACTTAAAGAAATCCCAATCCCTCAGAGCCACATGCTCCAGGGGTCTAAATCTTGTCATCATAATGAACAAAACATGCTGTAGGAATAGATTCCTGACCCAGAGACTCCTCATACTCTGGAATAGACTACCCATACATATCAAGCAGAGTGCCTCCTTGGCCCTCTTCAAAAGGAACCTCAATGATTGGATGGGAGATAGGAAATTCACCCCGGGGATCACATCAGTCGCCCTGCTAGACAGGGGTCCAGGGAAGTAAATATTGTTGGAAGAAATATCCAGGGAATTGTAATGGCTAGGCTTTATAGGCCCTAGGGCCAATAGCCTAGTACCAGCCTATGAACCTATGAACCTATATGCATGTATGTCTGTATGTTTTAATTTGCTTATAAAGTTCTTCACAATCCTAACCTGGCTGCAGCACAATAATTACTTATTACAAATTTTATTTGTTTTCTAATCCTGAATGTCTTTGTCAGGGCAGACATGCAGGTATGATCTTGTTTTCCTGGTAGGCTACTTCTTGCCCATAATACACTGTGAGGTCACAGTTTATCAGATTACAGTGCACTAGTTTGTCATATCCCCATTCCATTCACTTAGAAAAGAAGTAGGTAGAAATACTATCAAACTTGTTGATCTGCACAAACATGTTTGTAAGTTTTTTTTTTTGCATCGACTCTTACATATTACACCTCCTATGACAAGTTCTTTCAAAAGGATAAAAAGTAAGTGAATAACAGCCTTTTTAAAAAATAATAATATTTTGTGAGACTCAAATATTGCCTTCCTTCCCTTAGTCAGCCAGTGCCATCTTTCCTTGCTTGTGAAGCTCGCTTAATTAGTGAATTTGCCCTCATGTGGTTATCAAGTTTATTCACCTTCAGACTAAAAAATACTTTGTTTATGGCACCAGGGAAGAAAAGGAGTACAACTTTATATGACAGCACAAAGTCACAGAATGGTTAATTTTGAGCCTGGATAGCTTTATGACTTCAGTGAGTATGAGATAACAAAAAGGTCCTACAGAAAAGCCTGGTGTGTGTTTTCCTTAGCAAAATACTTTCAGATGTGGTGATACAGTGGTGAAAGAGGCAAGATTGTCACCCTACAGCAAGAGGTTCTTCAGTTTAATTCTCAGCTTGGATCCTTCTGTGCAGAGTCTTCATGTCCTCCCTGTGTTTGCATGGGCTTTCTCAGGGAGCTCCTGTTTCCTTTCACATCCCAAAGGCATGTAGGAGGTGGACTGGAAACTATAAATTGGCCATATATCTGATTTTGTGTGTGTGTGTGTGTGTGTGTGTGTGTGTGTGTGTGTGTGTGTGTGTGTGTGTGTTACATAAGAACAATCAAAGTAGATTGCCACCCAGTGGTGTGGACATTGGCTCTAGATGCTGCTCAACATTAATTTAATATCCTGACAACATATGCAAAAAATGGGAAAAAGGTGGTTATGGCTGGCTGGCTAGGTGAGATGATACAAGAGTAAGGAAACAAATTCCTAAAGAAAGTATTAAGACATTCCATTCATCTGCAAAATGGTGAGCAATGAGGAAGCTGACTTTGACATAAATTACACAGGGGGAGAGAAACTGTCAAGTAATGATTTTTTAATATGTAAAAGTTTCCAAATCATTCACCGGGGAATGAAATATGCTCTGAGTAAAGGAAATGTTGTGTTTAGGGTATAGTTTTCAATTAAACATATACTACCTTCAATACATGCTACAGATGTCATTTGATTTTAAAATTGCACTATTACAGTTTCTAAGTAGAAATGCATAGAACGGCATCAGATCCTGGGAATTGTTAACAGTCTGATTTTGTGAACAGTAGAGGTAAGTCGTTATCAAATAATCTCAAGATAATTGATTTATAAGTCTGTATACAAATGTTATCTACTTATATAGTTATAAACAATTGTTTTGTACTCCCACCCTGACTAACTCTTCATATGTAGTATAATCAATTCCTGACATTCACGTCTCTTACAGAAGCTTCATTTGAACAGCTGAGAAATAAGAATGCTGTATGTTGGTTCCTTTTGTAATACTTCACAGTTTTGATCTATCCTAGCAAAAAGATATATTTGCAGGGCTGGTGCCAAGTATGCCCTGCAGCCATGTTTGTGATTCCAGTGACCTGGGATTGAAAAGAAACACATGAAATAGAAAACATAGCTGGATGGGTCCAATAAGCAGCTGACACTGGCATGTCCATGATGGGGGAAAGAGAATTATTAATTAATTAATTTATTTTATTCATTGACATTTGATTACCTGGAAAGTCCGACTGGGTAGGAGCTCATTTTCAGATGAGGCCAGGGCAGAAAAGCTCCAAAGTATTACAAAATATTTTAAGAACAATAATTTTATATTCTGTAAAAATAATACAAAAAAAAAACACCTACAGTTTAAATAACTTTACCAAATTAGACATAACATGAAAACATTGGTTAGGAATAGATACAAGTTATATGACAATGATTTAATAGTTACAGAAATTGTACCCAGTTTATAGAGAAATTGAAGGTACGTTAGTATAATACAAACAGGAATTGCAATACAGAGTGAGAGAAAAGCAGGCATATGGTATATTTAGAGAGAGAGCTAGGAGAAAGAAATTGACAGAAGTAAGGAAGTTAGTAAAGAAGGGAGAGAAAGGAGATGTAAGGTATGAATAGGCATTTGCATACCTCTCAACCTCTTAGACTAAGAAATCTGGACAAAGCCATAAATAATGGGGAGGGGGGAGCAAAGGCCCAATAATAGGGATACTTTTTAAATATCGTTCTTACAAACTTAGAAAGTTGATAAAAAATGGGTTTTGAATTAACATGAATTTTTTGAAGGGTATGATGTCTAAAATTCAAATGTCTGCCATTATTTTCTGACTTCAACCCTCAGTAATTTAACAGAAAACCAACATTATATGAGAGGAAGACCAAAATATGAGGCAAAAAAATGAGCATTTATTTATTTATTTATTTATTTTTATTTATTTATTTATTTAACATTTGTTTACCAGGGAACTCAGACCAGGTTAGTAGCTCGTTTTCAGTGGAGAGCTGCAAAGATGATGACTCTGGAGTGAAATTAGGGAGTTAGGGAACATCAGACACAGGGAGGAAAATTAAGGAAAAATAACAGTTGTAATGCATGATGAGATCATCCGACATGAAATAAATATTGTTCGTAGATTTCTGGCAACATTTTCTTGTATAATAAATTCGGAATATGTTTGCAAACTCCCAAGAAGATAATTTTTGGGATGGGGGTTGTCAATGTTTGCTGGAAAGTTTGGAAGTTCACCATAATTTAAATATGATACCAGAAAAGCTGTGTTTTTTTTTATATAAGGGTATGTTGAGATCTGGAAGTAAATGACTTAAATCAATGCAGAAATTTGAATAATTAATTCCATAGTTCTGAATTTCAGTTGTGCATGTTTTGTAATAAGGGCATACATTACAACATAAATGAAGAAAAGCGTGAAAATACTTCTGCATCAGGAATTTTTCTACCAGGCTAAGATTAATGTTTATTTAGGACAAGTTTCTATGACTCTTTTGCTAACGCGCTATAGATAGAGATAAAAAAGCATATGTGATGCAGCAAAACAAAGTAATTTGATGAAAAAGCATTAAAAAACTTTAAACAACTAATAAACTTCATCTAATGAAACCTTGCTACATAAATGTATTTCCTCCAGATTTTAAGGGCCTCTTATAAAGCAGTACATATTTGAAAAGTTTAATGGCATTTGACTAATGGTGCATTTTGGATCACCAAGTGTAGTAAAATTGCTGTTAATAATTTTATTTAACTTTTTTAATTGTCGTCCCTCCTTATGTCGATTGTCAAGCCGTTCCATTGATTTTTTAACTCATTAACTCCTCCACTGGCTGTTGTAGTCACACTGCTAGATGGGCAACAGTTAAGCCGAGGTGAGGTGTCATCTGAGGAAAGGGGAATTGAATTTTTATTTTGCCATAACCACAGCCCCTGTCATATGCTTGGTATACAATTATGTCAGTAAGAATGTGTCCACTCATGATCTGCAGATTTGTGCCACATTACTTGTTGCAGGGCTACAGCCCATGGTCACTACTGGGGATTGCTGTAGCCAGAAATCAGTTCCTACCCATCAGTAGACAAATTGTCAAAATGCTGCTTATTCCTGGCCACCCCTAAGCTAAACAACAACTTCGGCTCTTGACACTAGTAAAACAAAATCACTCACACAAGTGGCACAAAAGGTTGTCCTCCACTGCATGCAATGCAGAAGGTAATGTCAGTTTCAGAGGTTTATTAAATAGCTAATTACCACATTCATAATAGCTACTGAAACTGTCATGGGTGAAAATGAAATATCTTTATGTTTTTATCTTTCTAATCTGTCCTCTTTTCATACTTTTATTTCTTTTATTTCAGTGTGTTAAGTTACTCTGTTCTACTGACTCTTTTCAGTTAAGACCCAGATATAGCAGTACAATTAGACTGATACATTGCAATGTATACAGACAGGAATTTTACACATACAAAACATTCCAAGAAGCCCAAGTAATATACACATTATATAGATGTACAGATTTATATTGGTGTATTATTTACATATTTTTTCTTTTGGTTTCCCCCACATTTTCCTTAGAACTCTGCTAACAGTGCCCCACATGTACTCTGTGTCTACCAGCAACTGCTAACTTCCCCAGACTTATTCCGTATCCTTCTGGGGCAGGTAGTGCAATGTAAGAGTGTCCTGGTGGGTTCAGCCATCTAAATTCTGTTTGGGGGGATTTTTTATCATTATACCCTACCCACCTTTCCCAAACTCCTTCTCTTCAGTCAATTACCTTGTCTTCGGGCTACTTCCCCTATTGGACCATTTCTCCCTTTAGGAGGCATCAGTCCTCCCAGGATGAGGCCAGTCATACATCCGTGCCAGAGCCTTAGATGCTGAGATGCTAAGTTACCTGGGTTGTAGTTAGAGCTTTATCCCTCTACACTATGTTGCTGGCTGTGTATTTTTTTAATATTTATATTTTGGAGAATATTTAACCAGCATCACAAAAGCAGTTACAATACGCTTCTTTACGAAAGTGTTCAGTCAGGCATCCTTAAATAACTTGTGCTTGGGACTACACCAGCTATTACTATTATCTACTCGCTTTGAATAAAGGAGTATTTTTTAACATTTTGGCTTCACCCTTTATTTGGATTTCCAGGGCAGGCAAATCTTTTTGGTTTTGATCCTTAAATAACTCTAATGTTTATTTTTGGCTTCATAAGTAAATGATTCCATGTGGCAACTCCTATTCTTTCTACAGTTGTAGTTTTGTATTTAGGATGGGCTGGAGTGAGAAAGTTGTTTTGGCTGCCCCTTAGTGTATAGGTTGGATCTCAGGTGAAGTGAATTATTTTTAGTGGGGGACAGTAGCCTAGATTAAGAACCTTGACTAGCAGGGTGGTGTAGACCTTGGTGGCTCTTTGAGTTATGGGGAGCCACGTGAACCTTTGTAGTAGGATGCAGTGATGCATCTATTCATATTCATTGGTTCTGATGCATTTTGCTGAATTTAGTCATAAGTGTGTCATCTGCATACATAATTAGCTTTAGGTTAGGGTTATCAAAGGTATGATTGTGCCTGCTCAATCTTGTTGACTTCTTCGAAAAAGTCACCAAAGCTATAGACGAGAAAAAAATGGTACACATTGCCTACCTTGACCTGGCCAAGACATTCAACACTATTCCATATTTAAGCATTGTCAGCAAACCCATAAAACTAGAAGCAAACTCTTATGTCATCCATTGGATAGCCAACTGACTCACAGATAGGACACAGGAAGTCAAGATGGGGATACTACATCCACAAAAAGGCCAATCAGCTGCAGGGTATATCAGGGTAATTGCTGAGGCTGATCTTTTTGGCATATAGTTTTCAGAGGTCAAAGCTAATTTTAAAGGCCTCTGGATGACAAAGTATGTAGATGAATGCAAGCTTGGAGTGATTACAGAATCCTCCAAAGACACTAATATCCTCAAAAATGGCTTAGTGCAATTTAATAATTGGTGCCAAAGTCATGGCCTAAAACTAAATGCCAAAAATGCAAAATAGTATCTTTTGAAAAGTCAGCCTTACATAGGAATTACCACATAGACAACATAGCTCTAAGCGTAGACTCAGGGTTAGAAACATGGAAAGTATGTGAAGAGCGACTTGGCCTTGGTCTTTGACCACCATGTGTCCACATTTGTAAGGAAATCACTCTATATTGCATAACTGATTAGCAATGGCATGGCATCAAAGTCCAGAAATATCATTATCCTGCCATACTCAGCCCTTATTGGACCAATCATTGAGTGCAGTGCTCCCTTTGGTATGTTTTACCAGGCACATGCAACAACTGAAACACTCACAGAGATTCCCTTACAAAATGAATACCATCATGAACCACATGGAATAGGTAGACGCCCCCCCTCAAAGCCACATCATTATATTCCATCTCCTACAAACTACTGTGAGGTGATCTGTGATGGGCATACAATGCCTACTGAGAGGCGATCTGTGACAGGCATACAAGGCATAATCTGATCCAGTACTGATGGACTTGTTGCACATCAACAAGTCAAACTGCATTCCAAGGACCTAAACCTCATTTGCAACATAAACAGAACATGTTAGAGGGGCACATATGTGTCTCAAAGACTACCCCTGCTGTGGAATAGGCTTACCATCCATGTGAAGCAGGGTACATCCTTCACTCTATTCAAATGTAACCTGGACCAGTGGATGGGAAATCAAAAATTTACCCTGGACTGGCACCCATCCCCCTGTTAGACAGCGGTAGCTTTGGAAATGCTCTGTCTCCCAGACACAACTATATGCCCCTGGGTAATTTATCCTGACATTTACAAATGGGAAAACATGGTTAGGCTTAAAAAGTTTTGTTATAGCTGTCTTGGTTTTGCAGGTTTGTGACAATTCTAGTAATTTTATGAAGTTTAAGATATGTTTTATGGATGTTTTTTGTTACTAGGTTCTGATGTCCAGGCTTTCTAAGCTTTGTTTGATTTTCCATTCGCTATCAATAGATGGTTGAAGGCTTTTCTGGGCTCTGTCTCCCAAGTGAGTAGGGGAAAATAGGAGCGTCTATATAGTGGTGAGTGCAATTGTAAAATAATCTAAAGCTGTGTTAGGGTCTGCTGGGTCTTTAAACTATTAAGGTAATCCTTGAGAAGATTTTTGCTGACCCTGTCATGTACATTAGGTGTTGACATCCTCATATTCATCTTTACAGCAGTCTGACAATGAAGTATTCTAGGCAAAAAATTCAGTCATTGAGATATTATTTCTGATGATGTATATGTAGAAAATGGTTGTAACAAAAGCTGGTAGTGGTGAGGATTTAGGAATACATGAATAAATTATTCTTTAGATGAAAGACAGAAGGTATGGTCCCTCTATTCAGGATGCTTGTAAGCCATGACTTTTTATTGCAATCTAACAACATAACTAGAACATGGTGATTTAAGAAACCACCAATAACAAAACATACAGCAATAAAAATGCAAATGTCATGTATTGGTGAAATAGATGATGAGTGCTGAGTGGCCTTGCTCTGTGGATAACAGTGATAGGGGAGCTGAATATAACTGAATTTTTAAGCTGGGAAGTTAGAATGGCGTAGTAGATCTAAGAACACCTAAAAAATGTTAAAACATAATGCAAATCTCCTTTTCAGGCTTTGGAAAGCGGTAGCTGTTTATTACTCTCTAACTCATTCTACAGTACCCTTTATGAGAACTATTCTCATTACTTCCCATGCTGGTCCCCACACTTTGACACCCCAATGCAGAGAATTGAATGCCTCAAGTAAAAGGCTGTCTTCTACACACAGATAATGTCATTTAACACAGTACCTTTTCTTCAGATGAAGAGGGAGACATTTATTATATCAAAACCCTCCTACATGTGATTCACCTCTTCTGAGTTCAGCACTTTTATAATACCAAACTAACAGCAAGAGTGATTTATTTCCAGTGAGGTCAGCAAACAGCTGGAACCATAAGTAGTGGTGGTTTGTTGGGGAAGTGGTGGATAAAACATCCTTCATTGTAAAAGCATCAGCGTAAAGACCCATATTTACCCATGCCCACCCATCTCTCTAGAATGTTCCAGGAGTACAGAATATTCCTAGGAAGTTTATGTCTGTGTCTTCCCCTTAAAATATTAACCTAACAGCTTCTGGATCTTCCTCCACCATTTATTTGAACTTGAAATTTAGACATAATGCAATATGTATAACGACTTCAAGTTAAAGCTTGAAATTTAGATATAATGCAATAAAAAAATGTTGCTAGAATCTCCCTGTGCTCTGACTGAGTGTGCTTCTCAGCTAAGTATATTTTTGGCACTTTTTAGCTATTCAGAGTTGAATAAAACAATAATTGAATTCAGTGCAGAACACATTTTGAATAAATTGCATTTATTTAAACTGTGTTTGCTTTAATACTGCTACACACTGGTGTGCTAGCTTGCACTGCACTTGAACTGTTTTGAGTGCTGTTTTAGCTGCTTTTCTGTAAAAAAAAAATTCTGAGCTTGTTTCCTGCCTTTCCTGTAACTAGTCTAGTCCAGACAGAGATTTGCTGTATCCAGGACTGTTTGTAAGCTTCTAAGCCCCCCAAGCCTTTCTGTGTTGGAGGGAAGCCTTCTAGCTTATCAGTGGGAGTGGTAAGCACTAGGTAGCCTAACTATCACAAGAGGAGTTTTTTTCTGGCCCAGAAATTGTAGTTTATTGGCTGTTTGGGCAGTTTTTCCATCTCTTTCAACTTTCTCTTTTAAAAGCTTGTGTTTGCGCTTGTTTCCCTTCTTTCCTGTAACTAGTCTAGTCCAGATATAGATTTGCTGTATCCAGGAGTGTTTGTAAGCTTCTGAGCGGTGCCAAAGTCTATTCTTCAATTTTTCCCTTAGATCTGCTAGTTCTCTGCTTTCCTGCACTTTTACTAGTTTATTAGTCTAGCACTTTACCAGACTTCTTGTAGCAATTATTGTAGCACACAAAAGTGCTACCAGCACTAAACATTTTACAAGGAAACAGCTCCAGTACTTACTATTAATGCCCACCCCTCCAGGCATGTCTAAAGGTCAGTTCTCTGTGCTTTCTCCTATTAACCCGGTAAACTAGGGCATCCTGAGGTAATGTAGCAACTACCTCATGCACACTGACAATCCTCTCCTCTTACCTCCCGACACTCAGACTTGCGAGAGATGCACTTATGTATCCAAATTGGAAGCCATGCAATCTCCAGCCAAGACCAGAATAGCTGATCATGAGAAGAAGGTTAACACTTGTACCACATCACATGGGAACACATAGCCCTCCAGAACACACACCAGCACTGCCTTCACATGAAAACACAAACCACACAGCCACCTTTGTGGAGGCTCTCAATAAAAATCAACCCAAATAGCAGAGACCTCCAAGGCAGAAATGCACTCAACCACCACAACACAACACTAATCATGAGACACATAACTCTCCTAAACAGTGTGCCACTCAACCAAAGCCCCTAAGGCAAAACAGCATGCCCAGCACACTAATCATAGGTGACTCGATAATAAGGCACACTGATGTCCCACTCACTAGATTGAATAAGGAGAAAGTAACAGTCAACTGCCTGTCAGGCACTAGGATCTGCTACATAAAGCACGCACTCAGGTCCCTCAACAACAGGTACAAATATGACTCTGTCATTGTACATGTTGGTGTGAATGACCTGAGATGTACCTCCCTGGACTACATGAAAAGCGATATGGAGGAGCTCTCAGATTATGTAGCCCAGGCGGGTATGACCCTAGCCCTGAGCAGCATCCTACCACCACCCAGAATGATACCACAGTACAAGCAAAAAATGATTGATTTCAACAATTGGCTAAGTTTTTGTTGTCATTCTAAGGGGATCCAGTATCTGTCTGCCTGGGATGACGTGATTAACAGACCTAAATGCTTTGCCAGAGGTGACCTGCATCTGTCACCCCTGGGCTTCCGGATACTGGCCGAGGCTCTTGCCACCCCTATAGTGCCTTTTACAGGTAGTGTTCCAAAGACCAAATTACCACCATAACAGCTACAAATAAATGCAATCTGAGGGTCATGTTGCTCAACACTAGAAGCCTAAATTTCAAAATACACTCAGTTGAAGCACTCCTTAAAATGGAGAACATTGACATTTGTGTGCCGTAACAGAGACCTGGCTCAAGGCAGCAGAAAGCTCCCCTGCACTACAAGGCTATAACTCATTCCACACCTTTCGGTCCCAGAACTTGGACTGAAGCTCCAAAGGCGGTGGTGTTTCCATATTCATAAAGGATGCGCACACCTCCAGACTGGTAGCCCAACATAGTGCATCTGAGATACTTCAGGTGAAGCTAACATTGGGTAAGACAGCAATTCAAGTTGTAGCCTGCTATAGGTCCCCAACCATGTCCCAAGACTCACACTCCACGTTCCTAAGCACCCTGGAAAATATTAGGGTCCAACCTAACTGTCTCATACTGGGTGACTTCAACTACCCCTCCATTAACTGGGAAAACTACTCATATACCAGTACACTTGCCCAGTGTTTCCTGGAAGTCATTCATTTTAATGCCCTGGACCAGCTTGTTCTTACCCCCACTAGAGGTGGCAACATCCTTGACCTGGTCATTACTAACATGGGGGACCATTGCTCTACACCAATAGTCAACTCCTCACACAACCACAAATTAATCACCTTGGAAATCCATATCCCTCCCACCCACCCCCTCGCAAAGCAAACCACCATGAAAAACCTCTCCAAAGCTAACTTTGGGATCCTAAAAATAGAGGTGGCTAACTTCACAACACCCATGCAAATGGAGAATAGTTGCATGACTGCTGAATCATACACCAATGCACTGCACAAACACGTACACAAATGCATGGATCTTGCCATTCCCAATAGAGCCAAGACACTCTCCTCCAAAAAAAAGAAGCCAATCTGGTGGTCCCCTGCCATAAATAAACTCTGCAACATAAGGGGGAAACTGATGCGGAATAAGGTGAAATCCCAAGACTGGAAAAACTCCCTTATCAGCTTCAACAAAAAGTTGAGATCCCTCATCAAATCCTCTAAACCTAGCTATGAAAACAGAATTGCAGCAGACAGTAAAGAGAACCACAAGGCCTTCTGTAGTTATGTAAAGAATCTTCATGGCAATACCCAGATTTGCTCTGAGCTACTGCACAATGGTACCTCCTATACCAAGCCAACAGATATTGCCAATATACTGGCTGACAGATTCAGTGCCAGCTTTACCCCTCTCTCCCCCCCAGGACCCGTCACAATACCAGTAGATTGCCAGGCACCCAGTATTACTGCTGCATAGGTTAAAACAGCACTGTACAAGGCCAAGAATACAGCTTCGATGGGGCTTGATAATATCCCTGGCTGTGTTCTACATGAGCTACAGAGTGAACTGGCATGTCACCTGTGTGCCCTGTTCAATCACAGCCTCACCTCAGGCTTTGTCCTTACTGAATGGTGCACTGCTACAGTCATTTCTCTGCAAAAAGGAGGAGCAACTATAGACCCTGGAAACTATTGCCCCATTAGCCTGACGAGTCTGATATGCAATTTATGGAATGCATCATCATGGAACTAGTAAACAAGGATATAGGGAATCTCCAAACTCTGGATCCCACACAGTTTGGTTTTGTGAAGGGTAGATCATGCCTGCTCAACTTGGTCAACTTCTTTGAGTCAGTCACCAGAGCTGTGGATGAAGACAAGGTGATTCATACAGCCTACCTTGAGCTGGCCAAGGCCTTTGATACCATTCCCCACTCAGGAATCATAGAAAAACTCACTACGCTAGGTATCAACCTCTATATCACCAGGTGGGTTGCAAACTGGCTCACAGGTAGAAACCACAGTGTGAAAGTAGTTGACTCCAAGTCAGGCTGCCGACCAGTCATGAGTGGAGTCCCACAGGGTTCAATCCTGGGTCCTCTCCTGTTTAGTATCTACTTCTCTGAATTCCAGGCAAACTCAAAGGGACCCTGGCTGACAAAGTTTGTAGATGATTGCAAGTTGGGAGCTATTATTAACTCCCCAAGCGGTGTTGACATCCTACAGGAAGGCCTCACTGAGACCATTGACTGGTGTCAGAACCATGGCCTTAAGCTCAATGCCAAAAAATGTGTCATCATCCTCATTAGGAAAAACCCGGTTCCCATGAATTACCACATAGATGGTAGTCCAATGAACACAGAAGGCATTGTAAGAGATCTGGGAACACAGGTTGACAACAACCTCTCTTTTGATCACCACATTGCCACTGGGGTCAGAAAGTCCTTCTATGTGGCACATCTCATTACTAAGGGTTTTGCATCCAGGAAGAAAGAGGTCATTGTCTCTCTCCTCTTTCCTCACTAGGCCAATCATTGAGTACAATGCCCCATTTGGCATATACCTCATTAAACACCTGCAACAACTGGAGAGGCTGCAAAAGTACCTCACAAACAGGATCCTAGGCCTTAAACACTTGTCCTATATGGACAGACTCGAAAAACTCCAACTATTCTCTATCTCATATCGCCTACTTAGAGGTGATCTCTGCTTGACTTACAAAGCTGTGTCTGACCAAGCTCTGTTAGAAATACTACATCTAAAGAAATCCCAATCCCTCCACACCACATACTCCAGAGATCTCAACCTCATTACCACAATCAACAGAACATGCTGGAGGGCCAGGTTGATAACCCAGAGACTGCCCATGCTATGGAATAGACTTCCCATACATGTCAAGCAGAGAACCTCACTGGCCTTCTTCAAGAGAAATCTTGATGAGAGGATGGGAAACAGAAAATTCAGCCTGGGGATCACTCCAGTGGCTTTACTCGACAGAGACACTGGGAACTAAGGTTGGGTGGCATGATGTCAGGGTAATCCTATGGGTAGACTTGTAAAGGCTCCAGGGCCATTAGTGTAGTACACACGTATGAACCTATGAACCTATATGTATAACAACTTCAAGTTAAAGCTTGAAATTTAGACATAATGCAAAATGTATAACAACTTCAAGTTATAAAGCATGAAATTTAGACATAGTGTAATATGTATAACAACTTCAAGTTAAAGCTTGAAATTTAGACATAATGCAATATGTATAACAACTTGAGGTTAAAGTGCATCTTGTCTTTGTTATTACATACCAACAGTGAATGATGTAAATGGCCTCACACATGTACTGACACATACACGTCTGCCCATAATGGGTACAAGGCAAGCTACTGAAGTCTAGTTAGAGAGGGGTACAGATAGATGAATGAGGTGTCAGGCCTCACAACACTCCCACAGGACATTATTTTACCAATAACACACACTCTCTCTCTCAAGCATTATTACTTGCTTATGATTGCTAGTTTCCTAAACTTAGTTTCTCTATATGTACTATGGGCATCCTGAGTTTCCTGTTTCAGCTGGTGTATTGCCATTTCCTGACAGTGAAGGAAGAAGGTTATCGCCACCGAGTACAAATGACAAAGCTCAAGCTTACAGAAACCTCCCCAGATGTTCATTGGCATTAAGGAGTAGGAAGTGAGCTGAATAAATGTATGGAGACCATCTTTTATGAACTGCAGTGATTGTTATTAATGTACTATCAAGGGATATGAGTACCATATTGTTCCAGATGAGCCCACATGAGGTACACAAGCTAGTATGAGGGAGATGGCCTTGTGGTCCAGTGATACACAAGAGTGAAAGAAAGTGGGTGTCCTTAGACACTTACAAGCAAGTGGAAGACAAATGTCATTAATCAAGTTTGCTATGGGAGGTCACACCAGGGACTGAAATGTACAGCTTGAGTCTTTTTGTAGAAAACACTCCCCATGTGTCTTACTGACTAAGGTTAACATGTTATCTTGTACTATTGAATACACATTGATATGTTTTTCTACATGGGGCATGATCTACAGCAAAATAAAAATCCCCTGCCACCAACACTAGGATTTCATTGTGATTAAAACATTTCAAATTCTCAAAGAAGCTACCAAAGAAAACAGGGGTAGTGTGGTTGGGACCATATCATTTTCCTATGCTAAGTGTCCTGCAAGGATATAGACTCTAAAATATGGCCCACTTGTAGTCAACAGCCCATTTGCATTTAAAAATTTCCCAGTCTAATTGCTTGTTAATAAAAATAGTTACTGCAATTTCAAAGGATGCAGTCAAACTGTATTTACTTAAGAAATCAGACAAACATATAGGTTCATAGGTTCATAGGTTCATACTAGGCTATCTGCCCTAGGGCATTTATAAGCCTAGCCAGAGTGTGTTTGGCTTTCGCCATTCATTTTAAATTAATTTTGCTATGCCCTTTTTCGAGGTTAGTATACTGTGCCTCTGTCTAACAGTGACACAGAAGTGATACCCGGGGTAAACCTACGATCTTCCATCCACTCATCAAGATTCCTCTTGAAGAGAGTCAATGAGGGACTCTGCCTAACCTGGACAGGGATTTTATTCCAGAGTGAAGGGAGCCTCTGAGTTATGAATCTGTCCCTCCAGCATGTCCTACTTATTTCAGTGCTGAGGTTCAAGTCTCTCGAGTGCATAGCTCGATGGGATTTGGATTTTCTGAGGTGCAGCATGTCCATTAATTCCGGGTTGGACATGGCTTTATACGTCAGGCACAGATCGCCTCTGAGCAGGCGGTATGTCACTGAGTAGAGCTGGAGTTTCTTTAACCGGGCAGCATATGGCATCTGTTTGAGCCCTTTGATCCTCTTGGTGAGGTACTTTTGGGGTCTTTCCAGTTGCTGCAGGTGTCTGGTAAGGTATATCCCAAAACGGGCATTGTACTCAATTATGGGCCTGATGAGGGATGAGTAAAGAGGCACGATGACCTCCCCTGATCTAGATGTGAATCCCTTCATAATTAGGTGGGCTATATAAAATGTTTTTCTAACCACTTTGGCCACGTGGTTGTCAAATGAGAGATTGCTATCAACTTGGGTCCCCAGGTCCCTAATTACTTCTTCTGTACTTAATGGATTGCCACCTATGTGGTAATTTGTGGGCACTTTGTTTTTGCCAAAGGGGATGACTATACACTTTTTGGCGTTTAGCTTGAGGCCATGGCTCTGGCACCAGTTGTCTGTTTCTATGAGTCCCTTTTGGAGGATGCTTGTGTCTGCTGGAGAGTCGATTATGGCGCCCAGTTTGCAGTCATCTGCGAACGTGGTCAGCCATAGTCCTTCCTTGTTGGCCTGTACTTCCGAGAAATATATACCGAACAAGAGAGGTCCCAGGACTGAGCCTTGTGGGATGCCACTTGTAACTGGTTTGGAGTCTGACATGGCTCCAGCAATTCTAACCATGTGGGTTCTGTCCTTGAGCCAGTTTGCAACCCATCTAGTGACATAGGGGTTTATATTTAAGCTGGTGAGCTTATCTATAATGCCCGAGTGGGGTATTGTATCGAAGGCTTTTGCGAGGTCCAGGTAGGCTGTGTGGACCGCCTTCCCCTTGCCAATGGCCTTGGTGACTGTTTCAAAGAAATCAACCAGATTTAAGAGGCAGGATCTGCCCTTAACAAAGCCAAACTGGGTAGGATCCAGTGTCTGTAGGTCCCCAATATCTTTATTTATGAGGTCCATGATGATCCTTTCCATAGCTTTGCAGACCAAGCTAGTCAGGCTTATGGGGTGATAGTTTCCAGGATCTGTTGAGGCACCACTTTTGTGGAGAGGGACCACTGTTGCTGTACGCCACTCTTTGGGTACATATCCTGTAGTAAGGCTGAGATTGAACAGTAGTTTTATGTTTGGGTTTAGCTCTTCTTGGAGTTCATGTAGGATGCAGCCCGGGACACCGTCTGGTCCCATTGATGCTGTGTTTTTTGCTTTGGAGAAGGCAGCTCTTACCTGAGCATCTGAGATGTCAGGGGGGCAGCACTCTGCTGGGATAGATATTTACCCTTTTGGTGGGGGGGGGGAGTTTGCGCTGAACCTGTCAGCTAGGATGTTGGCAATGTCTGTGGGTTCGGTGTATTTTTTGTCATTTTGGACTATTTCTGAGCATATCTGGGAATTCCCACCCAGGTTCCTAACATAACTAAAGAAAGCCTTGTGATTATCCTTAGTGTCCTGTGCAATTTTTCTCTCAAAGCTGGCCTTAGATGATTTTATGAGTGCCCGTAGATTTTTGCTAATACTGATCAGAGATGCCTTCCCTTTATGGGATTTTGCTCTATCATGTAGTAGCTTCCTCCTTCTATTGTATAGTTTGTTTATGGCTGGGGTCCACCAGACAGGACGTCTGCCTTTGGAGGATTGGGTCTTGGTTTTATTTGGGATTGCATGATCCATGCATTCCTGAAGGTGTTCATAGAATGCATTTATAAAGGATTCTGCGGTCTGGGCCGTATTTTCCACAGGCCCAGGGGCTTTGATGGATTCCATCTCAGTTTTGAGGAGTATGAAATTTGCTTTAGAGAAGTTTTTCACTGTGGTTTTCAGGGCAGGGGGTGGAGTCGGGATGTGAATATCCAGTGAGATTAGTTTATGGTCTGATCTTACCAGTGAGGGATACACATCTGGTCTGGAGCATAGAGTCCCCATGTTGGTGATGATCAGGTCCAGTATGTTTTCCCCTCTTGTGGGAGTGGTAACAAGTTGTTCCATAGCATTTGAGTTTATAAATTCTAGGAACCTTTGGGCTAGGTGTTGGAGCTAGAGTAATGCTCCCAGTCTATGTTTGGGTAGTTGAAGTTGCCCAATATAATGGTGTTTGGAGAGACCTTCATATTTTCCAGTGTTCTCAGGAAGGCCGAGTGGGGTTCCTGGGTTTGGGAGGGTGGTCTGTAGCAGGCTATAAACTGGCAGTTTTACCCACTGTTAGTTGCACATGGATAGTCTCTGATGCTTCGTGCTGTGCCACCAACTTGGAGGTGTGGGTATCTTTGACGAATACTGATACTCCCCCTCCTTTTGTGGTTCAGTCCAAGTTTTGGGGCCGAAAAGCATGGTATGAGGTATAACCTGGTAGTGCTGGGGTGCTCTCGGGAGCCTTGAACCAGGTTTCTGTTACTGCACAGATATCGATGTTCTCCATGCTAAGGAGAGTTTCGAGTGCATGCATCTTGAGGTTTAGACTTCTGGCATTGAGTAGCATTACTCTTAGTTTCTTATCCCTTGTGATACCTATGGAGGTGGGTTTGTCTTTTGAGCCTTGCCTAAAAAAGGCACTATGGGGTAGCAAGAGCCTTTGCCAATATCCGAAAGTCCAGGGGTGACAGGTGCAAGCCGTCCCTAGCGAAGCATCGTGGCTTGTCGAGCATGTCATCCCAAGCTGACAGGCATTGGATCCCCTTTGAATGACACCAATACTTAAGCCAATTGTTGAAATTGATCATCATGTCTTCATATTGTGGCATCATTCTTGGTGAGGGTAAGATGCTACTCAAGGTCAGGGTCATACCGGCCTGGGCTACATGCTCAGAGAGCTTCTCTATGTCTCTTTTCATGTAGTCCAGGGAGGTACATCTCAGGTCATTCACACCAGCATGGACAATGACTGAGTCATATTTGTACTCACCTTGGAGTGACCTGAGTGCTTGTGTTATGTGGCGGATAGTAGCACCCGACAGGCAGCTCACCGTGACCTTCTCCTTGTTCAGCCTGGTGAGCGGGACGTCAGTGTGCCTGACGATAGAGTCACCTATTACAAGTGTATCAGGTTTGTTGTTTAGCCTTAAGGGCTGTGACTGTTCAGCACACTGGCTTTGTGAGCTATGTGTTGCACGTGTTTTGTTTTGTTTTGGGGTAGCGGTTGCTTGTTTGTCTGCTTTGGAGGTCTCTGCTGCTTAGGCAGATTTTTATTTAGAGCCTCCGAGTATGTTTTTGTGTGTTTATGTGTTTGGTTTGCTGAAGCCCAAGTGCTTAATCCAAAAGACTTAGAATTATAGCTATACTTTAATCAAGTTACTACCAAGCAGTAATAAATACAATTGAATACTTTAAAGAATGCCTGGATTAGTGCTCAAGTTATACAAACAAAGCTAGATTCAGCAGGCCTGTATCTAGTCTATGCTACAGCAAACAAGGTGTACCAATTTCAGTAAGACACAGTTGAAATATGCAGGCACTATAAGCCTTTAACCAGGAATTCCCAGCTCAGAAGGGCAGAGTCCAGCCTCTCCTCCCACAAGAGTGCAGACCACAAACCCTTTTAATGTAAAATAACTGGCCTGAAGCCCAAGTGCTTAAACCAGAATTAATACACTTTTAGAATAACAGACACTGAGCCCTCAATCAGCAGTTCCCAACTTAGAAGGATGTAAGCTACCTGTTCTGCCACTACAGTGCAGACCACAAACCTTCTTAATGTAAACAACTGGCCTGAAGCCCAAGTGCTTAAACCAGAATTAATATACTTTTAGAATAACAGACACTGAGCCTTCAATCAGCAGTTCCCAACTTAGAAGGATGTAAGCTACCTGTCCTGCCACCACAGTGCAGGCCACAAACCTTCCTAATGTAAAACAACTGGTCTGAAGCCCAAGTGCTTAATCCAAAAGGCTTAGAATGATAGCTACACTTTAATCAAGTTACTACCAAGCAGTAATAAATACAATTGAATACTTTAAAGAATGCCTGGATTAGTGCTCAAGTTATACAAACAAAGCTAGATTCAGCAGGCCTGGATCTAGTCTATGCTACAGCAAACAAGGTGTACCAATTTCAGTAAGAAACAGTTTAAATATGCAGGCACTATAAGCCTTTAACCAGAAATTCCCAGCTCAGAAGGGCAGAGTCCAGCCTCTCCTCCCACAAGAGTGCAGACCACAAACCCTTTTAATGTAAAATAACTGGCCTGAAGCCCAAGTGCTTAAACCAGAATTAATACACTTTTAGAATGACAGACACTGAGCCCTCAATCAGCAGTTCTCAACTTAGAAGGCTGTAAGCTACCTGTTCTGCCACTACAGTGCAGACCACAAACCTTCTTAATGTAAAACAACTGGTCTGAAGCCCAAGTGCTTAAACTAAAATGCTTAGAATGAGTTACATCAAGCAGTAATAAATAAAATTGAGTACTTTTAAGATGACGCAAAAGCAAAATAAAGTAGGAAGAAACACAAATACAGTAAAAGCAGATACATTTTTTTTTTTTTTTTTTTTTTGACTTAGCAAATGAGATGGGCCCAGGAGTTACAGGACAGAAACAAGTGCAAATGCAGGCCTTCAAATCAGAAAGCTGAGAGAGATGGAAGACCGCCCAAATGGCCAATAACTATAAATTCTGTCCAGAACAACTCCTTATGTGGTAGACAGGTTACCTAGTGCTTACCACTCCCACTGAAAAGCTAGAAGGCTTCCCTCCAACACAGAAAGGCTTGGGGGGCTCAGAAGCTTACAAATAGTCCTGGATAGAGCAAATCTGTATCTGGAACACTAATTACAGAAAAAGTAGGAAACAGGCTTACAATTTTTTTTTTCAGAAAAGTAGCAAAAACAGTAGTAAAAACAATTCACATGCAGTGCAAGCTGGCACACTTGAGTATGTAGCATATATAGTGGCATTTTACCAGTTTAATTTCTTGCAAAGCAACAGTCAATCCTTAAAGACTTATAGCAGTTCCTAGGCAGATTCTTCTTCTTTCACACCGAGTTCAGATCCCCTACATTTAGTGACTGCCGTAACAAGTGCCAATACATAAACAAGGAAGAACACCAGACACAGAATTTGCATTGCTAGGCAACCTTAGTAGAGTTAACTAAAAGTTAGTTTATTACTTAACCCTAACAGTGGAAAAAGAAAAATAGAGACTTGTGTAAGTAAACATTAACAACACCTTTCTTTACCTGCTTCATTGTACTCTGAACAGAGTCACTAGGGACTCATTATTGTGCCTCTGACATGTTTCCCATTTCCATAGACAATATGTGCCTGGCCACTTCCTTGTAAGAGAGATTGTCTCCGTTTCTAGGATCACTGCTCTGCATGGACTCCGGTCTGGAGTATACAAAGAGAGAGATTATCTGTCTTCCTTCAGGATGATTGTGCAAGTCATTGGGACAGTGGGGACCTTTACTCTTGCTTCTTGTGGTTTATATCATTCTGTCATGAAAGAAGAGGAAGAAGATGAAGAAGTTTTGGTTCTAGTGACTGTCAGGTTGAAGAAATCTTCAATCAACAGATTTTCCTGAAGAAAACACAAGGCATCTCCAGGACTGATAAAACAATGCTTGTGATTTTAATATTTGACTTGCAGTGCAGCACAATATTTAAATCTAGTAGGGGCACCATTTTGGAAGCAGAGCCTCCTGATGGAGGCAGAGTCTCTTATCTTCACTGCTATTTTATTCAAGTCACTGGCAACCTATGAAGAATAATGTTTTTACTTTATACATGAAAGTAATTTTAGCCGCAAACAGGAGACTTTCATTATCAATGAAGTCCAGGAAATGGGGTATTATTTATCTAGGTAATTGGCTAGGTCTTGATGCTGACGAGGGAATGATGGCTTCTTTTGATGACTATGAGTCTGGGCAATGTAAGTGGTACCATACGTTCTTTTTTCCAGGAAATGACCATCTTTGGTACCCTCTCTTCACTGGTTAATAGGTTCATAGTAGATTACTAGCTAATGACTTAGGAACCCTTACAAGACTAGTCAATATAAGCAGATTTTACCCAATATATGGCCCCCAGGGGTAAGAGGATGGCATGGATTTGTGCCTATGCATTGAATATCTTACATAATGACCCTGCCCAGAAGGGACATAGATACACATTATTTTGTTTGTGATATTGCACAAATTATTTTAAGTTTGTGATATTGCAAGTTATTCTTGAAAAAATTAGAGGTGATGATCTAAAAAAAAAACTGAAGCTAAAAAGGAAGAAAATAAATGGATAGTGAGATTCAGGGCACAAGCTTGTCCAGGTTTAAATGACACATCTGCCATTAAACCAATCTTGAAAGACCTAAGAAACAAAGTTAGCTGAATGTTCCTTTAAAATTTTAATTATTTATTGTCTAGTAATGAGTAACATGCTTCTTAAACTGATTTTTTGAATTGATATTCGTAATTGACCTAACTGATTTTGATACATGACTCATACCTCTCAACTGTCCAGATTTTTGCAGAATGTCCAGATTCTTGCCTCAGAATTTTGGTCTGTTCCTCAGAAAATTTGTGATTTTTCTGGCAAATCACTTGGATGATTTGAGGACTGAGGTCAGTAAATAATGATATACATTTGAGTTTCAGACTTTAAATCCTTCAGAAAATGCATGTTTATAAAAACCCTATTATTCTAGCAACTTTCTAAGTTTATAAGAGAAATATTTAAAATCTGTTCCTATTTTTAGGCATTTGTTCTCCCATTTTGTCAAGCTTTGTCCAGATTTCTAGCACTCAGAGGTTGAGAGGTATGATACATGTATATAAAGATCTTCATTTGCCTGTTATGCTCGCGTTGATTTTAGTGGCGTTTTATTGTTTCATTTTATTAAAGTTCATAGTTGGTAGCCGTGGTGCCGGATTGATTTCTTTTTTGGAATTTGGACATAGACACTACCCCAGGTGTGAGTTTGTGATTTCCCATCCACTGATCCAAACTGTGTTTGAAGACAGAAGGGTTCTGCTTAATGTCAATAGGAAGCCTGTCTCAAAGAAGAGGCAATCTCTGACACACATATCTGTCACTCCAACATGTTTTGCTTGAGTCACTGACTAAGTGTAGATCTCTGGAGTGGGTGAATCTGGTGCAGTTTGACTTACAGATGTGTAGCTACTCCATCAGGGCTGAATTTGTGTGTGCTTTGTAGGTCAGGCAAATTTCAACTCTTGAAAGTCGTTAGGAGACAGAGTAAAGGGGTAGGGCTTTTAGTCTATCCACATAGGAGATGTTTACACCCTGAATTTTCTTTGTGTGGAACCTCTGAGGTCCTTCCAGCTGCTGTAAGTGGCTAGTCAAGTACATCCCAAATTTATTTAGTTTTATTTATTGACATTTGGTAACCGGGAAAGTCCACTGGATCAGTGATCCATTTTCAGTGGAGGCCCAGGGAGAAAAGCTCCAAATACAAGTTACAAAGAAATGGCATATCATTGCATCAGCAAGTATATACAGTATATAAAAAGAAGCTAAAGAACAGTTAGAATGAGACAAAACATAATAATTATATAAGCTCACAATACAGTTACAAAGAATAGAGACATTCTATCATCAGCTATATAGAATAAGCATTGATTACAAAGGTATGTACAGAATATATTCAGTGTTTTTTTGTTTTTTTTTTGTCATATAGTTAGACAATCCAAGAATAGGGTTAATCTACTAAGCTGCTATGGCAGTCTAAATAGCTTATAGTGGAGTGAGTCTAGGACCAAGCTATAAAATGTGAAGAGTGCAAATTGGTGGATGAATAATTAAGGAACATGATTAGGTGGCTTCTATTGAACTCGTTATAGTCATGGTGGTTTAGGCCAGTTGTTGCAGGAACACATTTGATTATCAAGGTAATGGGACTTTAGTGCAGTTTTGAAAGCTTTGATGGAATTTGTTTGAGTAATAGAAGAGGGTAGAGCATTCCAAAGTTTGGCAATGGAGAAGGAATAAAGGCTTTGTCCTGTACATTTGTTGGGTTTTGATATGCTTAGCAGCTGTTTATTTGAAGACCTGAGATGTCTAGTTGGGGTGTATGTTTGTAACATGGTTTGTAGCAATGGATAATAATTAGGGTTATTTAGTAGTATGTGGGTGAGTGTTAGTTGGGAGTATTGTAAATAATGGGAAAATTCGAGCCAGTTTAAATATTTTAAGGCTTGGCAGTGGTGTGTTCTGGTTGGCATACCAGTGGCAAATTTTGCTATTTTGTAGTCGCAGGACTGTAATTTGTTCTTGAGAGTTGTGTGTAGGTTGTTGAGTCTTAGTCGGTCTGATGGATTATACTCGATTATTGGTCTAATGAGTACTGAGTACAGTGGGACTCCTTGTATCTGGATACCATACCTTTACTTATAAATTGTGCCACATAGAAGGACTTCCTCACCACTGTGGACACATGGCAGTCAAAGTTCAGGCTACTGTCTATCTGTGTACCTAAATTTCTCACCTCTGAGTCTACTCTCAGTGGTATGCTATTTGTGCTGTTATTTGAAAGGGTATGTGACTTCCCAAAGGGTGTGATAATGTATTTTTTCACATTAAGCTTTAGGCCATGGTTCTGGTACCAATCATTTGTCTGATCTAGACCCTCCTGGAGGATATTTACATCACTGAGTGATTCAAAGTTTGCCTTCACCTTGCAGCCATTGACAAACTTTGTCATCCAGAAGCCTTCCACATTAGCCTTGACTTCATAGAAGTATATTCTGAACAGAAGTGGTCTCAACACTGAGCCCTAGGGCACACCACTAATAACTGGCCTCTTGATGGACTTGAATTCACCCACTTTAATCACATGTTTTGGCCATGAGACAATTGGCTATCTATCTGGTAATATAGGGATTTGTGCCCAGTTTTGTGAGTTTATTTATAATACCCGAGTGGGGAATTTTGTCAAATGCCTTGGCCAAGTCAAGGTAGGCAGTATGTATGGTTTTACCCTCATTCATGGCCTTAGTCACTTTCTCAAGGAAATCTACCAGCTTCAGTAGGCATGACCTGCCCTTACCAAAACCAAACTGGGTTGGGTCCAGTGCTTGGAGGTTTTCTATGTCATTATTTATCAGGTCAATGATTATACTTCCATGGCCTTACATCTAAGACTAGTCAAACATATGGGTCTGTAATTTCCTGAGTCAGTAGATAGCCCCCCTTTATGCAGAGGGATGACTGTTAATGTCCTCCACTCTATTGGGACAAAACCATTCCAGATGCTGTGGTTAAACTGAGATCCCAATCAACCTGATAAGTCCTGATTTAAGCTGTTTAAAAGGCAACCTGGTATATCATCAGACCCAACTGAAGACGTTTTTAGCTTTAGAGAGCATAGTGGCAACCTGTTATTTGGTAATAATTGGCAGTGGAGTGGTGGAGGGTATTTCTTGTGGGAGAACTGGAGGTGATGGGGAGGTGAAATTTGAGTTGTGCTATATCTTCTGGCTGAGTATAGGTGATCCCATTTACAATTAATTCCCACATTGTTGGGTGTTGGCCTTGAGATTGCAGACATAACTGAAAAATGCCTTATGGTTATCCTTAGCTTTGGAGGCAATTTTTACCTCAAAGTCCGCTTTCAGAAACTTGGCTAGTTCCATGATTGGCTTGTTTGGACTGAGGGACTTTTTGCTCTGTTGTACACATTCCCTCTTACTTCTCAACAGGATTTTCTTTCTTTTGCTGTACATCCTATTAATACTAGGAATCCACCATGGTGGCTTTTTTTGCAGTTTGACCTGGATTTATTTTGGTATGGTACTGCTGTTTCTATGCAGTTGTTTATATGGTCATACAGGGCTTTTATGTATGTCCCTGCATAGGTTTTTGTGTTTTCTGGATTTGTGGGAGCATGCAAACTAGCTATGCCATCCCTCAATAAGGGGTAATTTACCTTAGAGAAGTTCTTAAAGTTTTGGGAGGTTAGGTGGGGGACTAGTTTTAACTTATTTCAAGGGAGACCACCTTGTGATCTGATCTTACCACTGAGGACATCACACTGGGGCAGCAGTCTCCCATATTTGTGAGTACCAAATCTAGGATATTTGCTTCCCTAGTGGGAGTGCAGACTGCTCCAGGGCATTTGGATTTACAAAGTCAAGAAATCTTTGGGCCTGCATGTTAGTGGTCATGTATGCCTCCCAATTAATGGAGGCATAGCTAAAATCACCCATGAGTATGGTATTGGTTTGGATGGTGAGTGATTCTAGTAACTTTAGTTATGATGGATATATTTCCTGGTTCATGGTGAGGGACCTGTAACTAGCAAGAATATGCTAATAGATTTTTCCCATGGTTATTTGAGCATGGAGTAGCTCAAGCATGTCATATTATTTGATTAGCCTTGAGGTGTGCTTATCCTTTATGTAGATAGATACACCTCCACCTTTTGTTCTGTCATATTCAGTGGGTGCTTGGAATGTGTGAAAGGCATTATAGCCATGCACTGCTGGAGTGCTTTCCATGGCTTTGAATCATGTTTCTGTAACTGCATAGACATTAACATTCTTCAGGGTGAGGGGAGCTTCCAGGGAGTGCAGTTTTTTGTTGAAATTCCTAGCACTGAGCAGGAACACCTTTAGCTTGCCCTGAGCAACTTTTGTTATGTTCGAAGGTTTGTCTGTTTGGCAAAGCCTAAAAGAGGCACTATGAGGTAGATAATGCTTTGGACAGTGAAGACGATCCCTGGCAAAGAAGCATGGCCTGTCAACCATGTCTTCCCAGGCTAACAAGTATTGGACCCCTTTGGAAAGACACCAGTAGCTAAGCCAATTGTTAAAGTTGATCATTTTCTGCTGGTATTGTGACATCATCCTTGGAGATGGTAAAATGCTGTTCAGTGTTAGGGTCATACCAACCTGTGGCACATATTCTGAGAGCTCAAACATGCCTCTGTTCATATAGTCTAATAAGGTACATCTCGGGTCATTCATCCCCACATTGACTATGAGTAACTGATACTGGTACTTAGGGATAAGTAATCTGAGTGCTTGTGTGATCTGGAAATCCTGGCCTTGACAGGAAACAAACTGTAACCTTCCCCTTATCCAGCATGATAAGAGTGACATCAGTGCATCTCACAATGGAGTCTTCTATGTCCAGAATATTGGGTTGTGGAGTATTTCGTCTTATGGGCTTGGTAGTTGAGACACAATTAGATGTGCTTTTATGTGTTGTGATGGGAATTGTCTTGTATGTGTGCATGCAGAGTTTCTGAGGACTGCACCTGAGAGGCCTTTGAGGTATTGTAAATTACTTGTGAGCACCTCCGCATATGTGGGGTCTATGTGTGTGGTCCTTTGTTGGTGTGATGAGTGATGTGTGTGAGTCACTGGCAACCTGTTTGCTACTTTTTGTGTTTCTATATGAGTCTACTCTTCATTGTCAATGCATAAATACATCTCTCACATACTGTATTTGTCTGCTCAAGAATTAAGTGGTTGTCAGTTTACATAAGGCAATTTTTCCATTGCCTCAGGATGTTCGTGTCCATCAAGCTAGATACAGAGATAGTAGAAAAGTGCCCGTTGATGGTTGCGGGTACAAATGTGTACTTGAAAGGACAGGAGTGGAGTGTGTTTGTAACCAAAAGATGGAAGGGTGTATACTTGCTGTAATCTGCAACTAACCTAACCTTTTTTTTTTTTTGCATGTACAAAGTAAAACATGGGAGACAAGCCCTGAACTCAATACCAGTACTAAATATAGTGGTGCTGTTGTACCTTCAGCCATAGCTATAGAAGGAACTATTTACAAGTGCACTTTTTTCTTTGTGCTGTTGCATCAATGTGTTGTTTCATGTGTGTTGTGTTACATTATGTATGCATATTGTTCACTGTGCAGCTGCTGCTGTAAGTGTCCATGTGGGAGTTTATGTCATGTATCTGACTTTGTAATTTCAGTGCCAATAATGTTTGTTGGTGACTTGCTGCTTGACTTTTTCTGTTAAGCTGTTTACTAGGCATAATACTTCAGTAACCTTGCCTTAAGTAACTGGAAAATACAGCAGCATTAGGTATGCTGCTTCTTTCTACAAATGTGAGCCAATTAACTCACTACAAACAACGTCTTTGGAGGTTTGTGATCTAAACCGGCCTTGGAAATAAGTGGAAACATTGCACGAGTGGCAGGATTTTATTTCAAACAGCTGGTGCTAAGTGGAGTGACAGAGGCCTTGCCTTTCAGCACCCAGTGACAGTTTATCCTTTATAGCATCTATCCATAGATGCAATTTAAGGGCCAAAAAACAATCAGCAATTAATCAGTAAAGAAAGTGAATATGTTGTATATAGGTGTATATGGGATGTGGGTTTGGTATAAGTGTGGGAACAAAAACAAAAGTGGTATTAGAAAAGTATACCTTCAGACTGCAGCTCATAGCTCCAGATGGTAACCTTACAGTTCACATATTTTCCAGCTACTATCTAACAGATGACTGATATGAAAACACTGTCATCAGCTCTACCCGGTTTTGTATAACTCTGTGTAGAATTTCAGTAGTAGGAATCCAATAACCTGTTTGGAAACCCACTTAGGCCTACATTAAAATGCAAACACTCACTCTTTGGAGGCCCCTCACCCATTAGTATTAGTCATTGTGACTAGAACAGGTTTCTCATTATGAGGAAAACACAACATTAATTGAGGCTAAAATGGTATGTTTAAATTAAACACACTATGAAGAGTAAAGTTTTTCCTTTAGAAATGCAAGTAATGTAAAAAACAGCTGTGAGGGATGATTATGTTATATGGCGTCAGGAGTGTACAGCAATGTGCCTTTAACAGCAAGAAATCAGCTTGGTATGTCTACATATGGACATGTTTCTGTTTTTTCTCTACTGACACTTCTTAGATGTTTCCACAGCTCATCAAAAACAATACCTGCCTGCCACAAATATGATGCAAGCAGTTGTCAGCCTGTATTCTTAAGCTGTCTTATGGGTAATAGCTGCTAAAAGATACCAAACAGGCCAGAATTAGTTGATGAACGTTAAACATCTGTGTATTTCAATATCATACATGGTCATAACTATAAGAAATTATGTTAGATCTTAACAAAGATTGATTGATTCAGAATTGTGTGGAATATATACTCTACTGTACAAAACAGGCAGCACCTCTGAATGAATCTGAATTTCATTTCTCATGTTTCCTTCATAACCTAATTTTCTTTGGTATTTTCCACTTAAACCATATGCTGTTTACAAACCAATATTATAACTGTTACTGTTCTATTTCTAACAGAGTACTACAGGCACTTACCTAATCCATATTTTATTACCTCAACCTTTTAAAGTTTTGCCACCCCCTTCTGTTCACTTGCATGTTAATGTTTGCTCTAAATGTTCTACTTGTTTTATTTTATTTATTTATTTTTATTTATTTATATTTATTGTCTGGAGAAGCCTGAGTGGGTAATAATATCCCCAGTTCATCAGGTGCCTGGGGAGAAAAGCTCAACATACAATAAAACTGACATTTTAAAGTACAGATGTCGCTTACATCCATAAGTCGTGATGGAAAACAAAATTGTCAATAATGCAAATTGACACTACAATAAGCAAAATCTTCAATAAAGTAATGCAGTTGACAGCAATAATTAAGTGAATTCTGCAGAACCCTAAGGTAACAAGTATACATTTGCACATAGTAGGAGATTAAGTGAATAGTAATTAGGAGGAAGAGTACAATTATTTTTCTAAAACTCATCTGTCTACACTTTGCTTTAGCTTGTATTTAATTCATGTTGATAACATTGATAACTTCCCTGCCTTCCTTTTGGCTTTAATTAACATTTAAGTTATGCTGAGTCCATTATTACACCTTCTGTAGTTTTGTAAAGATATTCTATTAAGTATGTTGCAATACTGAACATGTTTTCTTCCTTTATTTTCCATACTTTTATTGCGATCACCTACATTGTGAATGTACTCTGTAGTATATTTTTTTTTTATTGAAAAGTATTCTGTACTTTTCTTATTTGTTTTTTTTTTGCACATTTATTCATTTTATTCTGTCCTGTTGCTCTAACAAAGACACTAAAAGGCAGAATCAATAACATAATATGAATATCCTTAATCACTAGTGTGGAAATCCCCATAGCATATATAGTCTGCGCTGTGACTAGACCTGTAGTCTGTGCAACCTGCTACATGAATATTCTGTGAATAATTCTGCAACGGCATAAGAATTATACAGTGTTAATTATACTTATGTCATTTCTACACAGTATCTGCTTCGATGTGTTTAGAAGATTTTTTAATACTAGTGCAGAAAAGTAAGGAAATTCCTTATCTAATGTGTTACTTTTATTTATTTAAATTTTAGTAAAACAAGTTGATCTTTATTTATTTAATACATTACTGTCATATTTTGTAGCTAGCTAAACAAAGCAGGAGAAATAAACATCTGAATAGTGTTTTTTATTTGTATTCTTCATACAAGTAATTTTCTGCTGAGCATAGCCTAGAACACTCAATATTTATGTGTACTAATTTGCCCACGTTTACTTAAATGCTGTCATCTGCTTTTTTTAATGGTAAATTAACATTAAAATATGTTTTTTGGTAAAATACATGCTGGTATACTCATGCAGACAAGTTCAGTAATTAGCTGTAAGAATTGGATCAGAGGAAGTCTGAAAGGATGAGAACGCTTATACCAATAAAACCTATAAAAGGAATGATCTGTAGTCAGTCTTTCCTTTGAAAAATTAGGATCTGGAACTGGAGTTATGTTTTTAAAACTAAAATAATTTAGTTGAAAGGATTGCTCTAAATCCTTGGATTCTTGACAATCCTGTGTTGGAATTTTGGTGTGTGTGTGTGTGTGTGTGTGTGTGTGTGTGTGTGTGTGTGTGTGTGTGTGTGTGTGTGTGAGTGTGTGTGTGAGTTTGTCTGTTCCGCGGCATCTGTATGTATGTGTCTTTTTCTGATGTATGTGTCTGTGTTTGCATGAGTACATGTGTGTCTGTGAGTGTGGGCATGTAGGCATTATTAAATACTCATAGAACATATACTTTGATGTAAAATACTTCCTGTATCAGCAATAACATATCCTAAACCAAATATGAAATGTTCTATGCACAGTAATACCTTCCTAGGTGGCTGTTATATGGAAATAATTGGCCTTTCATTGGTGGGGAGGATCTCTGCCTGTGTAACTGGGTCTTACAATGCCCAATGGCTGGAACATTGTAAGGCTTTCCACCCTGGTGGGAATTATTATTATTGCTTAACCTTCCTGGTACAGCAGTGTAACTAAATACTTTTAAAATGATTGCATGTTCTCTGATCAAAAAGAAACATGTCTGTCAAACATAAATATCAACCTTCCCCTTCTTTCAGTCACTTAATAATGGGCATGTACAAACCAGCACTATGCACATTCTACAGGGTTCAGTCACTTAATAATGGGCGCGTACAAACCAGCACTGTGCACATTCTACAGGGTTCAGTCACTTAATAATGGGCACGTACAAACCAGCACTGTGCACATTGTACAGGGTTCAGTCACTTAATAATGGGCACGTACAAACCAGCACTGTGCACATTCTACAGGGTTCAGTCACTTAATAATGGGCATGTACAAACCAGCACTGTGCACATTCTACAGGGTTCAGTCACTTAATAATGGGCATGTACAAACCAGCACTGTGCACATTCTACAGGGTTCAGTCACTTAATAATGGGCATGTACAAACCAGCACTATGCACATTCTACAGGGTTCAGTCACTTAATAATGGGCACGTACAAACCAGCACTGTGCACATTCTACAGGGTTCAGTCACTTAATAATGGGCATGTACAAACCAGCACTGTGCACATTCTACAGGGTTCAGTCACTTAATAATGGGCACGTACAAACCAGCACTGTGCACATTCTACAGGGTTCAGTCACTTAATAATGGGCATGTACAAACCAGCACTGTGCACATTCTACAGGGTTCAGTCACTTAATAATGGGCATGTACAAACCAGCACTATGCACATTCTACAGGGTTCAGTCACTTAATAATGGGCACGCATACAAACCAGCACTGTGCACATTCTACAGGGTTCAGTCACTTAATAATGGGCATGTACAAACCAGCACTGTGCACATTCTACAGGGTTCAGTCACTTAATAATGGGCATGTACAAACCAGCACTGTGCACATTCTACAGGGTTCAGTCACTTAATAATGGGCACGTACAAACCAGCACTATGCACATTCTACAGGGTTCAGTCACTTAATAATGGGCATGTACAAACCAGCACTGTGCACATTCTACAGGGTTCAGTCACTTAATAATGGGCATGTACAAACCAGCACTATGCACATTCTACAGGGTTCAGTCACTTAATAATGGGCACGCATACAAACCAGCACTGTGCACATTCTACAGGGTTCAGTCACTTAATAATGGGCATGTACAAACCAGCACTGTGCACATTCTACAGGGTTCAGTCACTTAATAATGGGCATGTACAAACCAGCACTATGCACATTCTACAGGGTTCAGTCACTTAATAATGGGCACGTACAAACCAGCACTGTGCACATTCTACAGGGTTCAGTCACTTAATAATGGGCATGTACAAACCAGCACTGTGCACATTCTACAGGGTTCAGTCACTTAATAATGGGCACGTACAAACCAGCACTGTGCACATTCTACAGGGTTCAGTCACTTAATAATAGGCATGTACAAACCAGCACTGTGCACATTCTACAGGGTTCAGTCACTTAATAATGGGCATGTACAAACCAGCACTGTGCACATTCTACAGGGTTCAGTCACTTAATAATAGGCATGTACAAACCAGCACTGTGCACATTCTACAGGGTTCAGTCACTTAATAATGGGCATGTACAAACCAGCACTGTGCACATTCTACAGGGTTCAGTCACTTAATAATGGGCATGTACAAACCAGCACTGTGCACATTCTACAGGGTTCAGTCACTTAATAATGGGCATGTACAAACCAGCACTGTGCACATTCTACAGGGTTCAGTCACTTAATAATGGGCACGCATACAAACCAGCACTGTGCACATTCTACAGGGTTCAGTCACTTAATAATGGGCATGTACAAACCAGCACTGTGCACATTCTACAGGGTTCAGTCACTTAATAATGGGCATGTACAAACCAGCACTATGCACATTCTACAGGGTTCAGTCACTTAATAATGGGCATGTACAAACCAGCACTGTGCACATTCTACAGGGTTCAGTCACTTAATAATGGGCACGTACAAACCAGCACTGTGCACATTCTACAGGGTTCAGTCACTTAATAATGGGCATGTACAAACCAGCACTGTGCACATTCTACAGGGTTCAGTCACTTAATAATGGGCACGCATACAAACCAGCACTGTGCACATTCTACAGGGTTCAGTCACTTAATAATGGGCATGTACAAACCAGCACTGTGCACATTCTACAGGGTTCAGTCACTTAATAATGGGCATGTACAAACCAGCACTATGCACATTCTACAGGGTTCAGTCACTTAATAATGGGCATGTACAAACCAGCACTGTGCACATTCTACAGGGTTCAGTCACTTAATAATGGGCACGTACAAACCAGCACTGTGCACATTCTACAGGGTTCAGTCACTTAATAATGGGCATGTACAAACCAGCACTGTGCACATTCTACAGGGTTCAGTCACTTAATAATGGGCATGTACAAACCAGCACTATGCACATTCTACAGGGTTCAGTCACTTAATAATGGGCACGTACAAACCAGCACTGTGCACATTCTACAGGGTTCAGTCACTTAATAATGGGCATGTACAAACCAGCACTGTGCACATTCTACAGGGTTCAGTCACTTAATAATGGGCATGTACAAACCAGCACTGTGCACATTCTACAGGGTTCAGTCACTTAATAATGGGCATGTACAAACCAGCACTGTGCACATTCTACAGGGTTCAGTCACTTAATAATGGGCATGTACAAACCAGCACTGTGCACATTCTACAGGGTTCAGTCACTTAATAATGGGCATGTACAAACCAGCACTGTGCACATTCTACAGGGTTCAGTCACTTAATAATAGGCATGTACAAACCAGCACTATGCACATTCTACAGGGTTCAGTCACTTAATAATGGGCATGTACAAACCAGCACTGTGCACATTGTACAGGGTTCAGTCACTTAATAATGGGCATGTACAAACCAGCACTGTGCACATTCTACAGGGTTCAGTCACTTAATAATGGGCACGTACAAACCAGCACTGTGCACATTCTACAGGGTTCAGTCACTTAATAATGGGCATGTACAAACCAGCACTGTGCACATTCTACAGGGTTCAGTCACTTAATAATGGGCACGTACAAACCAGCACTGTGCACATTCTACAGGGTTCAGTCACTTAATAATGGGCATGTACAAACCAGCACTGTGCACATTCTACAGGGTTCAGTCACTTAATAATGGGCATGTACAAACCAGCACTATGCACATTGTACAGGGTTCAGTCACTTAATAATGGGCACGTACAAACCAGCACTGTGCACATTCTACAGGGCCTGCCAATCTACCTCAGAAGTACCTGTCAAAATATTACCACCCATCACTCTGAAAAACAAACAGGAAAGCCAGCTATGTCTCTGTCATTTGCTGTCACATGTAACCATAGCAAGGGTATTAGGTTCATAGGTTGATACTAGGCTATCTGCCCTAGGGTATTTATAAGCCTAGCCAGAGTGTGTTTGGCTTTCGCCACCCTTTTAGATTAGTTGACTGTGCCTCTGTATAGTAGGCCACAGAAGGTAGCCATTTTAAGGTTAGTTTACTGTGTCTCTGTCTAGTAGGGACACAGAAGAGATCCCAGGGGTAAACCTATGATCTCCCATCCACTCGTCAAGATTTCTCTTGAAGAGGTTCATTGAGGGACTCTGCCTAACATGGATTGGGATTTTGTTCCAGAGTGAGGGGAGCCTCTGGGATATGAATCTGTCCCTCCAGCATGTCCTATTTATTTCTGTGCTGAGGTTTAAGTCCCTGGAGCGTATAGTTCTAAAGTATTTGGATTTCCTGAGGTGGAGCATGTCCATTAATTCTGGTTTGGACATGGCATTATACGTCAAGCACAGATCACCTCTAAGTAGGGGGTAAGCAACTGAGTAGAGCTGGAGTTTCTTTAGCCTAACTGCGTAGGGTATCTGTTTGAGTCCCTTGATCCTCTTGAGGTACTTTTGGGGTCTTTCCAGTTGCTGTTGTTGGATAAGGTACATCCCAAATGGGGCATTGTATTCAATTATGGGCCAGATGAGTGATGAGTAGAGGGGCACAATGACCTCACTTGATCTAGATGTGAACCCTTTCATGATAAGGTGGGCTATATAGAAGGTCTTTCTAACCACTTTGGCAACGTGATTGTCAAAGGAGAGATTGCTATCTACTTGGGTCCCCAAATCCCTAATTACTTCTTCCATACTTAATGGATTACCACCTATGTGGTAATTTGTGGGCACTTTATTTTTCCCAAAGGGGATGACTATGCACTTTTTGGCATTTAGCTTTAGGCCATGGCTCTGGCACCAGTTATCTGTCTCTGTGAGAACCTTTTGGAGGATTCTTGTGTCAGTCGGTGAGTCGATTATGGCACCCAGTTTGCAGTCATCTGCAAACTTGGTCAGCCATAGTCCTCCCGTGTTAGCCTGTACATCAGAGAAATATATACCGAACAAGAGAGGTCCCAGGACTGAGCCTTGTGGGATGCCACTTGTAACTGGTTTAGAGTCTGATATGGCACCTGCAATTCTGACCATGTGGGTTCTATCCCTGAGCCAGTTTGCAACCCATCTTGTGACATAGGGGTTGATATTTAAGCTGGTGAGCTTATTTATGATGCCCGAGTGGGGTATTGTGTCAAAGGCTTTTGCGAGGTCCAGGTAGGCTGTGTAGACTACCTTCCCTTCATCTATGGCCTTGGTGACTGTTTCAAAGAAGTCGATCAGGTTCAAGAGGCAAGATCTGCCCTTAACAAAGCCAAATTGGGTAGGATCCAGTGTTTGGAGGTTCCCAATGTCTTTGTTTATGAGTTCCATGATGATACGCTCCACAGCTTTGCAGACCAGGCTAGTCAGGCTTACAGGGTGATAGTTTCCGGGGTCCGTTGTGGCACCACCTTTGTGGAGTGGGATCACTGTTGCTGTACGCCATTCCTTGGGTATATATCCTGTAGTAAGGCTGAGATTGAACAGTGACTTTATGTGAGGGTTCAGTTCTTCTTGGAGTTCATGTAAGACGTAGCCTGGGACACCATCTGGTCCCATTGATGCTGTGTTCTTTGCTTTGGAGAGGGCAGCTCTCACCTGTGCATCTGTGATGTCAGGGAGGCTACACTCTGTTGGGATAGACATTTGCTCTTTTGGGGGGGAGGGGGGGGGAGAAGTTTGCACTGAACCTGTCTGCCAGGATGTTGGCAATGTCTGTGGGTTCAGTGTATTTTTTGGCATTTTGCACTTACTCAGAGCATATCTGGGAGTTGCCACCCAGGTTCCTGACATAACTAAAGAAGGCCTTGTGATTATCTTTAGCGTCTTGTGCAATTTTTCTTTCGAAGCTGGCCTTAGATGATTTTATGAGGGATCGTAGTTTCTTGCTAGTACTGATCAGAGATGCTTCCCTTTTTGGGATTTTGCTCTATCATGTAGTAGCTTCCTCCTTCTGTTGTATAGCTTATTTATGGCTGGGGTCCACCAGACAGGTCTCCTGCCTTTGGAGGAGTGAGTCTTGGTTTTATTTGGGATAGCACGATCCATGCATTCCTGTAGGTGCCCATAGAATGCATTTGTAAAGGATTCTGCGGTTTGGACCGTATTTTCCACTGGCCCGGGGGCTTTGAAGGATTCCACCTCAGTTTAGAGAAGTGTGAAGTTTGCTTTTGGGAAGTTCTTCACTGTGGTTTCCATGGCTGGGGGTGGGGGTGGGATATGGATGTTCATTGAGATTAATTTATGGTCAGATCTTACTAATGAGGGGTATACCTCTGGTATGGAACATAGAGTCCCCATGTTGGTGATGATCAGGTCGAATATGTTTTCCCCTCTTGTGGGAGTGGTGACCAGTTGTTCCATAGCATTTGAGTTTATAACTTCTATGAACCATTGGGCGAGGGTCTTGGGGCTTGAGTAGTGCTCCCAGTCCATGTTTGGGTTGTTGAAGTTACCCAATATGATGGTGCTTGGAGAGACCTTCATATTTTCCAGTGTTCTCAGGAAAGCTGAGTGGGGTTCCGGAGTTTGGGAGGGTGGTCTGTAGCAGGCTAAAAACTGAAAGGCAGTTTTGCCCACTGTTAGTTGCACATGGATGGTCTCCTATGCTTCATGCAGTGCCACTAACCTGGAGGTGTGGGTATCTTTGATGGATATGGATACCCCCCTCCTTTTGTGGTTCGGTCCAAGTTTTGGGGCCAAAAAGCATGTTATGAGGTATAACCTGGTAGTGCTGGGGTGCTCTCGGAAGCCTTGAATCAGCTTTCTGTTACTACACAGATATTGATATTCTCCATACTGAGGAGAGCCTCGAGTGCGTACATCTTGAGGTTTAGACTTCTGGCATTGAGTAGCATTACCATTAGTTTCTTTGTCCTTGTGTTGTCTATGGAGGTGGGTTTGTCTTTTAAGCCTTGTCTAAAAAAGGCACTATGGGGGTGGCAAGAACCTTAGCCAATATTCGAAAGCCCAGGGGTGACAGGTGCAAGCCATCTCTAGTGAAGAAACGTGGCTTGTTGAGCATGTCATCCCAGGCTGACAGACATGGATCCCCTTTGAATGACACCAATACATTAGCCAGTTGTTAAAATTGATCATTTTGTCTTTATACTGTGGCATCATTCTTGGTGAGGGTAAGATGCTACTTAAGGTCAGGGTCATACCGGCCTGGGCTACATGATCAGAGAGCTCCTCTATGTCTCTTTTCATATAGTCCATGGAGGCACATCTCAGGTCATTCACACCAGCATGGACAATGACGGAGTCATATTTGTACTTGCTTTGGAGTGACCTGAGTGCTTGTGTTATGTGGTGGATCTTGGCACCTGACAGGCAGCCCACAGTGACCTTCTCCTTGTTCAGCCTGGTGAGTGGGACGTCAGTGTGTCTGACAATAGAGTCTCCTATTACAAGTCTATTAGGTGTGTTGTTTAGCCTTAAAGGCTGTGACTGTGTGGCACACTGACTTTGTGAACTATGTGATATGTGGGAATTGTTGTAGGGTAGTGGTTGCTTGGATGTCTGCTTTGGAGGTCTCTGCTGCTTGGGCAGATTTTTATTTAGAGCCTCCGAGTATGTTTTTGTGTGTTTATGTGTTTGGTTTGCTGTTGTGATAGGTCTATGTGAGACTGGATTTGTGGTGTGTGTGTGGTTACCTTCTCCTCCTGACTGACTGCGCCAGTACTGGGTTGAGAGAGCTCAGCCTGCAGTTTGGCTATATAGTTGCATCTCTCATATATTTGAGCTTGTTGGGAGGAGGAGGGGGTGGTCTGTGTACATAAGACAGTTGTAACATTGCCTCAAGATTCCCAGATTCACCAGCTGGACTGGATAGTAAACCCAAAACTGACTTTTGGACATGCCAGAATAGTATAAGAAACTACTTTTTGACTGATCAAAAAGGACCAATAGGGAGCCAAGTACTTAAAGGGAGTATAAGAGGGTGTAGTGCTTTAGTTTATTCATGCTTACTTATAAGATTACTTATACGAGCAACTGCAGGGCTTTAGAATGAAAATAGAGTGCTTACTTTGAGATTTAGAACAGTTCTAAGGGAAAAAGTGAACAGCAGACTTTGTGGAGCCGGGAATACTTTAAACCCGTTTAAGTGGCGCTGCCCGATGTTGCACTATGCATTTTGAAGTTAAAATTTTGAATGTTAAAATAGTGTTAGTAAAGCATGTATTATATATTCATGTAAATTATACAACAGTTTATACAGTTATAGAAAATCAAACTGTATGTCTTCCACTGTACATTTCCTGATAAGTAAACTGTAGTAAGACCTGTGTTGTAGGTGTATGGAACTACTCTGCCATTGTAATGTATACTGTGGGAGTGATCAAAGGTAATAAATTACATCCACATGATTGATGTTAGAACATACATACAGATTAAAGAATGGTGAGGCTTTCAGTGCCTTATATGTATGAAGGAAACAATGCTGACATTCTTATGACAGTGAACATATAAGTGGCAATGTGAAAAAAGTGAGAAGAGTTATGGACACACCCGTACAATTACATCACTTTAACATTATTATTTCTGGGGAAAAAAGCATTTGTGGCAGCGACCTGCATATTGTGAATGGTATAAACTGTGTGACTGTTCATGTGTGCTGTATACACATGTTGTTGTTTGTCTTTCGGCTTTTTCTCAGTAAGGGGTCGCCACAGCAGAACTCCGGTCCGCTAATTATTGGCAGTAGATTTTTATGAAACGCTGAGGTGCCAGCTCGACGCACAACCTTCAACGAAGGAATGCCCAGTTACGCACGCATGTCTTTCGAATGCTATCCAACTGGGGGGAGGACATGCAGACTCCACACAGATGTATGGAGTGAAATACGTAAGGATATGAGACTTACTTAAAAGTGTCACTGACCAGGTTAAGAAACTGACTAATGATCTGATATACATACTAACAGTTGTCTAACTATAGCAGATGTAACATTTGTAAATGTAAAATGAGGCTTATGGTCATATGACATGTGGGACATGTAAATAAATCAAGGTACAACGCATATGTAGTCAGTCCCCTGACAAATGGGTTGTATGTATGTGCATGAATGTCATTATGTATATCACTAGGCACAGGATGCATTATATGTATAAGGCAAATGGATAGCTAGCCTGGACAAGACCTAGCAAAACAAAAGTACAGAGCAGCAATATAATGTTAATACATCAGCACCTGGGGAAATGTAGCAAATGTCAGGTTAAAATTAACTGAGTATGACCCATTGTGGTATAGTAATAAGTCATGTGATGTGTGTCCTTCCTGCTGGAAGTGCCATGCCATGCATGTTGACATAAAAAGTGTATCAACGTACACATGTGAATGCAGCATACTGTGATATTGTACCTAATATTTAACACTGAACTAAGCCTTGTTAACACATTAGTGATACCTGTACTGTCATACAGGTAATACATTAGTGATACCTCTATAACAGTATAATAACACACATTATATCCAGGTGAAACATTAAGTGACCTGCTGGTAATTGAAATTTCACATACACCAACTGTACACTGGCCTGTGACAAATGTTGTCGTCCTCTGCTTATAGGTCATTAACTCTGTTGCTCAGATGCTGGCAAAGGCAGTCTTCCAGAGGCTAATTCTAATTTTTTTTGAAGAAGAAGAACAAATTACAAGAACTATCTCAGGGCATTGATTACTTAATGTGCTTTGTCATAAACTGCCAGCATCTAATACATTACCATGCTGGGCATGCTCATAATGAAGTATAGCGAAGACTACAATAACATCCATTACCCAACACAGCTGGGCATGCTCAAAACGAAGTACAGTGAAGACTACAGTAACATCCATTACCCAACACAGCTGGGCACGCTCATAATGAAGTATAGCGAAGACTACAGTAACATCCATTACCCAACACAGCTGGGCATGCTCATAACGAAGTATAGTGAAGACTACAGCAACATCCATTACCCAACACAGCTGGGCATGCTCATAACGAAGTATAATGAAGACTACAGTAACATCCATTACCCAACACAGCTGGGCATGCTCATAACGAAGTATAGTGAAGACTACAGTAACATCCATTACCCAACACAGCTGGGCATGCTCATAATGACGTATAATGAAGACTACAGTAACATCCATTACCCAACACAGCTGGGCATGCTCATAACGAAGTATAGTGAAGACTACAGTAACATCCATTACCCAACACAGCTGGGCACGCTCATAATGAAGTATAGCGAAGACTACAGTAACATCCATTACTCAACACAACTAGGCATGTTCATAACGAAGTATAGCAAACACTACAGTAACATCCATTACCAAACACAGCTGGGCATGCTCATAACGAAGTATAGTGAAGACTACAGTAACATACATTACCAAACACAACTAGGCATGTTCATAACAAAGTATAGTGAAGACTACAGTAACATCCATTACCCAACACAGCTGGGCATGCTCATAATGAAGTATAGCGAAGACTACAGTAACATCCATTACCCAACACAATTGGGCATGCTCATAACGAAGTATAGCAAAGAGTATAGCAACATCCATTACCCAACACAGCTGGGCATGCTCATAACGAAGTATAGCGAAGACTACAGTAACATCCATTACCCAACACAGCTGGGCATGCTCAAAACAAAGTATAGTAAAGACTACAGTAACATCCATTACGCATATTCATAATGAAGTATAGTGAAGACTACAGTAACATCCATTACCCAACACAACTGGGCATGCTCATAAGGAAGTATAGCGAAAACTACAGTAAAATCCATTAGCCAACACAGTTGGGCATGCTCATAATGAAGTATAGTGAAGACTACAGTAACATCCACTACCCAACACAGTTGGGCATGCTCATAATGAAGTATAGCGAAGACTATAGTAACATCCATTACCCAACACAACTGGGCATGCTCATAACAAAGTATAGCGAAGACTACAGTAACAACCATTACCCAACACAGCTGGGCATGCTCATAACGAAGTATAGCGAAGACTACAGTAACATCCATTACCCATCACAGCAGGGCATGCTCATAACGAAGTATAGCGAAGACTACAGAAACATCCATTACCCAACACAGCTGGGCATGCTCATAACGAAGTATACTGAAGACTACAGTAACATCCATTACCCAACACAACTGGGCATGCTCATTACGAAGTATAGCAAAGACTACAGTAACATCCATTACCCAACACAGCTGGGCATGCTCATAATGAAGTATAGTGAAGACTACAGTAACATCCATTACCCAACACAACTAGGCATGTTCATAACGAAGTATAGTGAAGACTACAGTAACATCCATTACCCAACACAGCTGGGCATGCTCAAAACAAAGTATAGTAAAAACTACAGTAACATCCATTACGCATATTCATAATGAAGTATAGTGAAGACTACAGTAACATCCATTACCCAACACAACTGGGCATGCTCATAAGGAAGTATAGCAAAGACTACAGTAACATCCATTAGCCAACACAGCTGGGCATGCTCATAACGATATACAGTGAAGACTACAGTAACATCCATTACCCAACACAGTTGGGCATGCTCATAATGAAGTATAGAGAAGACTACAGTAACATCCATTACCCAACACAACTGGGCATGCTCATAACAAAGTATAGCGAAGACTACAGTAACAACCATTACCCAACACAGCTGGGCATGCTCATAAAGAAGTATAGCGAAGACTACAGTAACATCCATTACCTAACACAGCTGGGCATGCTCATAACGAAGTATAGCGAAGACTACAGTAACATCCATTACTCAACACAGCTGGGTACACGCATAACGAAGTATAGTGAAGACTACAGTAACATCCATTACCCAACACAGATGGACATGCTCATAATGAAGTATAGCGAAGACTACAGTAACATCCATTACCCAACAAAGCTGGGCATGCTCATAATGAAGTATAGTGAAGACTACAGTAACATCCATTACCCAACACAACTGGGCATGCTCATAATGAAATATAGCAAAGACTATAGTAACATCCATTACCCAACACAGCTGGGCATGCTCATAACGAAGAATAGCGAAGTCTAGAGTAACATCCATTACCCAACACAGCTGCGCATGCTCATAACGAAGTATAGTGAAGACAACAGTAACAGCCATTACCCAACACAGCTGGGCATGCTCCTAACGAAGTATAATGAAGACTTCAATAACATCCACTACCCAACACAGCTGGGCATGCTCATAAAGAAGTATAGCGAAGACTACAGTAACATCCACTACCTAACACAGCTGGGCATGCTCATAACGAAGTATAGCGAAGACTACAGTAACATCCATTACTCAACACAGCTGGGTACATGCATAACGAAGTATAGTGAAGACTACAGTAACATTCATTACCCAACACAGCTAGGCATGCTCATAACGAAGAATAGCAAAGTCTACAGTAACATCCATTACCCAACACAGCTGGGCATGCTCATAACGTAGTATAGTGAAGACTACAGTAACATCCATTACCCAACACAGCTGGGCATGCTCATAATGAAGTATAAGGAAGACTACAGTAACATCCATTACCCAACACAGCTGGGCATGCTCATAACGAAGTATAGTGAAGCCTACAGTAACATCCATTACCCAACACAACTGGGCATGCTCATAACGAAGTATATCGAAGACTACAGTAACATCCATTACCCAACACAGCTGGGCATGCTCAAAACAAAGTATAGTAAAGCCTACAGTATCATCCATTACGCATATTCATAATGAAGTATAGTGAAGACTATAGTAACATCCATTACCCAACACAGCTGGGCATGCTCAAAACGAAGAATAGCGAAGACTACAGTAACATCCATTACCCAACACAGCTGGGCATGCTCATAACGAAGTATAGTGAAGACTACAGTAACATCCATTACCCAACACAATTAGGCATGCTCAAAACGAAGTATAGTGAAGACTACAGTAACATCCATTACCCAACACAGCTGGGCACGCTCATAATGAAGTATAGCGAAGACTACAGTAACATCCATTACCCAACACAGCTGGGCATGCTCATAACGAAGTATAGTGAAGACTACAGTAACATCCATTACCCAACACAGCTGGGCATGCTCATAACGAAGTACAATGAAGACTTCAGTAACATCCATTACCCAACACAACCGGGCATGCTCATAACGAAGTATAGCGAAGACTACAGTAACATCCATTACCCAACACAGCAGGGCATGCTCATAACGAAGTATAAGGAAGACTACAGTAACATCCATTACCCAACACAACTGGGCATGCTCATAACGAAGTATATCGAAGACTACAGTAACATCCATTACCCAACACAGCTGAGCATGCTCATAACGAAGTATAGTGAAGACTACAGTAACATCCATTACCCAACACAGCTGGGCATGCTCAAAACAAAGTATAGTAAAGACTACAGTAACATCCATTACGCATATTCATAATAAAGTATAGTGAAGACTACAGTAACATCCATTACCCAACACATCTGGGCATGCTCATAAGGAAGTATAGCGAAGACTACAGTAATATCCATTAGCCAACACAGCTGGGCATGCTCATAGTGAAGTATAGTGAAGACTACAGTAACATCCATTACCCAACACAGTTGGGCATGCTCATAATGAAGTATAGCGAAGACTACAGTAACCTCCATTACCCAACACAACTGGGCATGCTCATAACAAAGTATAGCGAAGACTACAGTAACAACCATTACCCAACACAGCTGGGCATGCTCATAATGAAGTATAGCGAAGACTACAGTAACATCCATTACCCAACACAGCTGGGCATGTTCATTACGAAGTATAGAGAAGACTACGGTAACATCCATTACTCAACACAGCTGGGTACATGCATAACAAAGTATAGTGAAGACTACAGTAACATCCATAACCCAACACAGGTGGGCATGCTCATAACGAAGTATAGCAAAGACTACATTAACATCCATTACCCAACACAACTGGGCATGCTCATAACGAAGTATAGTGAAGACTACAGTAACATCCATTACCCAACACAGTTGGGCATGCTCATAATGAAGTATAGCAAAGACTACAGTAACATCCATTACCCAACACAGCTGAGAATGCTCATAACGAAGTATAGCAAAGTCTACAGTAACATCCATTACCCAACACAGCTGGGTACACGCATAACGAATTATAGTGAAGACTACAGTAACATCTATTGCCCAACACAGTTGGTCATGCTCATAATGAAGTATAGCGAAGACTACAGTAACATCCATTACCCAACACTGCTGGACATGCTCATAATGAAGTATAGTGAAGACTACAGTAACTACCCAACACAACTGGGCATGCTCATAATGAAGTATAGAGAAGACTACAGTAACATCCATTACCCAACACAACTGGGCATGCTCATAATGAAGTATAGCGAAGACTACAGTATCATCCATTACCCAACACAGCTGGGCATGCTCATAACGAAGTATAGTGAAGACTACAGTAACATCCATTACCCAACACAACTGGGCATGCTCATAACGAAGAATAGCGAAGACTACAGTAACATCCATTAGCCAACACAGCTGGGCATGCTCATAACGAAGTATAGTGAAGACTATAGTAACTTCCATGACCCAACACAGCTGGGCATGCTCATAACGAAGTATAGTGAAGACTACAGTAACATCCATTACCCAACACAACTAGGCATGCTCATAACAAAGTATAGTGAAGACTACAGTAACATCCATTACCCAACACAGCTGGGCATGCCCATAACGAAGTATAGTGAAGACTACAGTAACATCCATTACCCAACACAACTAGGCATGCTCATAACAAAGTATAGTGAAGACTACAATAACATCCATTACCCAACACAGCTGGGCATGCTCAAAACGAAGTACAGTGAAGACTACAGTAACATCCATTACCCAACACAGCTGGGCACGCTCATAATGAAGTATAGCGAAGACTACAGTAACATCCATTACCCAACACAGCTGGGCATGCTCATAACGAAGTATAGTGAAGACTACAGCAACATCCATTACCCAACACAGCTGGGCATGCTCATAACGAAGTATAATGAAGACTACAGTAACATCCATTACCCAACACAGCTGGGCATGCTCATAACGAAGTATAGTGAAGACTACAGTAACATCCATTACCCAACACAGCTGGGCATGCTCATAATGACGTATAATGAAGACTACAGTAACATCCATTACCCAACACAGCTGGGCATGCTCATAACAAAGTATAGTGAAGACTACAGTAACATCCATTACCCAACACAGCTGGGCACGCTCATAATGAAGTATAGCGAAGACTACAGTAACATCCATTACTCAACACAACTAGGCATGTTCATAACGAAGTATAGCAAACACTACAGTAACATCCATTACCAAACACAGCTGGGCATGCTCATAACGAAGTATAGTGAAGACTACAGTAACATACATTACCAAACACAACTAGGCATGTTCATAACAAAGTATAGTGAAGACTACAGTAACATCCATTACCCAACACAGCTGGGCATGCTCATAATGAAGTATAGCGAAGACTACAGTAACATCCATTACCCAACACAATTGGGCATGCTCATAACGAAGTATAGCAAAGAGTATAGCAACATCCATTACCCAACACAGCTGGGCATGCTCATAACGAAGTATAGCGAAGACTACAGTAACATCCATTATCCAACACAGCTGGGCATGCTCAAAACAAAGTATAGTAAAGACTACAGTAACATCCATTACGCATATTCATAATGAAGTATAGTGAAGACTGCAGTAACATCCATTACCCAACACAACTGGGCATGCTCATAAGGAAGTATAGCGAAAACTACAGTAAAATCCATTAGCCAACACAGTTGGGCATGCTCATAATGAAGTATAGTGAAGACTACAGTAACATCCACTACCCAACACAGTTGGGCATGCTCATAATGAAGTATAGCGAAGACTATAGTAACATCCATTACCCAACACAACTGGGCATGCTCATAACAAAGTATAGCGAAGACTACAGTAACAACCATTACCCAACACAGCTGGGCATGCTCATAACGAAGTATAGCGAAGACTACAGTAACATCCATTACCCATCACAGCAGGGCATGCTCATAACGAAGTATAGCGAAGACTACAGAAACATCCATTACCCAACACAGCTGGGCATGCTCATAACGAAGTATACTGAAGACTACAGTAACATCCATTACCCAACACAACTGGGCATGCTCATTACGAAGTATAGCAAAGACTACAGTAACATCCATTACCCAACACAGCTGGGCATGCTCATAATGAAGTATAGTGAAGACTACAGTAACATCCATTACCCAACACAACTAGGCATGTTCATAACGAAGTATAGTGAAGACTACAGTAACATCCATTACCCAACACAGCTGGGCATGCTCAAAACAAAGTATAGAAAAACTACAGTAACATCCATTACGCATATTCATAATGAAGTATAGTGAAGACTACAGTAACATCCATTACCCAACACAACTGGGCATGCTCATAAGGAAGTATAGCAAAGACTACAGTAACATTCATTAGCCAACACAGCTGGGCATGCTCATAACGATATACAGTGAAGACTACAGTAACATCCATTACCCAACACAGTTGGGCATGCTCATAATGAAGTATAGTGAAGACTACAGTAACATCCATTACCCAACACAACTGGGCATGCTCATAACAAAGTATAGCGAAGACTACAGTAACAACCATTACCCAACACAGCTGGGCATGCTCATAAAGAAGTATAGCGAAGACTACAGTAACATCCATTACCTAACACAGCTGGGCATGCTCATAACGAAGTATAGCGAAGACTACAGTAACATCCATTACTCAACACAGCTGGGTACACGCATAACGAAGTATAGTGAAGACTACAGTAACATCCATTACCCAACACAGATGGACATGCTCATAACGAAGTATAGCGAAGACTACAGTAACATCCATTACCCAACAAAGCTGGGCATGCTCATAATGAAGTATAGTGAAGACTACAGTAACATCCATTACCCAACACAACTGGGCATGCTCATAATGAAATATAGCAAAGACTATAGTAACATCCATTACCCAACACAGCTGGGCATGCTCATAACGAAGAATAGCGAAGTCTAGAGTAACATCCATTACCCAACACAGCTGCGCATGCTCATAACGAAGTATAGTGAAGACAACAGTAACGGCCATTACCCAACACAGCTGGGCATGCTCCTAACGAAGTATAATGAAGACTTCAGTAACATCCACTACCCAACACAGCTGGGCATGCTCATAAAGAAGTATAGCGAAGACTACAGTAACATCCATTACCTAACACAGCTGGGCATGCTCATAACGAAGTATAGCGAAGACTACAGTAACATCCATTACTCAACACAGCTGGGTACATGCATAACGAAGTATAGTGAAGACTACAGTAACATCCATTACCCAACACAGCTAGGCATGCTCATAACGAAGAATAGCAAAGTCTACAGTAACATCCATTACCCAACACAGCTGGGCATGCTCATAACGTAGTATAGTGAAGACTACAGTAACATCCATTACCCAACACAGCTGGGCATGCTCATAACGAAGTATAAGGAAGACTACAGTAACATCCATTACCCAACACAGCTGGGCATGCTCATAACGAAGTATAGTGAAGCCTACAGTAACATCCATTACCCAACACAACTGGGCATGCTCATAACGAAGTATATCGAAGACTACAGTAACATCCATTACCCAACACAGCTGGGCATGCTCAAAACAAAGTATAGTAAAGCCTACAGTATCATCCATTACGATATTCATAATGAAGTATAGTGAAGACTATAGTAACATCCATTACCCAACACAGCTGGGCATGCTCAAACGAAGAATAGCGAAGACTACAGTAACATCCATTACCCAACACAGCTGGGCATGCTCATAACGAAGTATAGTGAAGACTACAGTAACATCCATTACCCAACACAATTAGGCATGCTCAAAACGAAGTATAGTGAAGACTACAGTAACATCCATTACCCAACACAGCTGGGCACGCTCATAATGAAGTATAGCGAAGACTACAGTAACATCCATTACCCAACACAGCTGGGCATGCTCATAACGAAGTATAGTGAAGACTACAGTAACATCCATTACCCAACACAGCTGGGCATGCTCATAACGAAGTACAATGAAGACTTCAGTAACATCCATTACCCAACACAACCGGGCATGCTCATAACGAAGTATAGCGAAGACTACAGTAACATCCATTACCCAACACAGGAGGGCATGCTCATAACGAAGTATAAGGAAGACTACAGTAACATCCATTACCCAACACAACTGGGCATGCTCATAACGAAGTATATCGAAGACTACAGTAACATCCATTACCCAACACAGCTGAGCATGCTCATAACGAAGTATAGTGAAGACTACAGTAACATCCATTACCCAACACAGCTGGGCATGCTCATAAGGAAGTATAGCGAAGACTACAGTAATATCCATTAGCCAACACAGCTGGGCATGCTCATAGTGAAGTATAGTGAAGACTACAGTAACATCCATTACCCAACACAGTTGGGCATGCTCATAATGAAGTATAGCGAAGACTACAGTAACCTCCATTACCCAACACAACTGGGCATGCTCATAACAAAGTATAGCGAAGACTACAGTAACAACCATTACCCAACACAGCTGGGCATGCTCATAATGAAGTATAGCGAAGACTACAGTAACATCCATTACCCAACACAGCTGGGCATGTTCATTACCAAGTATAGAGAAGACTACGGTAACATCCATTACTCAACACAGCTGGGTACATGCATAACAAAGTATAGTGAAGACTACAGTAACATCCATTACCCAACACAGGTGGGCATGCTCATAACGAAGTATAGCAAAGACTACATTAACATCCATTACCCAACACAACTGGGCATGCTCATAACGAAGTATAGTGAAGACTACAGTAACATCCATTACCCAACACAGTTGGGCATGCTCATAATGAAGTATAGCAAAGACTACAGTAACATCCATTACCCAACACAGCTGAGAATGCTCATAACGAAGTATAGCAAAGTCTACAGTAACATCCATTACCCAACACAGCTGGGTACACGCATAACGAATTATAGTGAAGACTACAGTAACATCTATTGCCCAACACAGTTGGTCATGCTCATAATGAAGTATAGCGAAGACTACAGTAACATCCATTACCCAACACTGCTGGACATGCTCATAATGAAGTATAGTGAAGACTACAGTAACATCCATTACCCAACACAACTGGGCATGCTCATAATGAAGTATAGAGAAGACTACAGTAACATCCATTACCCAACACAACTGGGCATGCTCATAATGAAGTATAGCGAAGACTACAGTATCATCCATTACCCAACACAGCTGGGCATGCTCATAACGAAGTATAGTGAAGACTACAGTAACATCCATTACCCAACACAACTGGGCATGCTCATAACGAAGTATAGCGAAGACTGCAGTAACATCCATTAGCCAACACAGCTGGGCATGCTCATAACGAAGTATAGTGAAGACTATAGTAACTTCCATGACCCAACACAGCTGGGCATGCTCATAACGAAGTATAGTGAAGACTACAGTAACATCCATTACCCAACACAACTAGGCATGCTCATAACAAAGTATAGTGAAGACTACAGTAACATCCATTACCCAACACAGCTGTGCATGCTCATTATGAAGTATAGCAAAGACTACAGTAACATCCATTACCCAACAAAGCTGGGCTTGCTCATAACGAAGTATAGTAAAGACTACAGTAACATCCATTACCCAACACAACTGAGCATGCTCATAATGAAGTATAGCAAAGACTATAGTAACATCCTTTACCCAACACAGCTGGGCATGCTCATAACGAAGTATAGTGAAGACTACAGTAACATCCATTACCCAATACAATTAGGCATGCTCAAAACGAAATATAGTGAAGACTACAGTAACATCCATTACCCGACACAGCTGGACACGCTCATAATGAAGTATAGCGAAGACTCCAGTAACATCCATTACCCAACACAGTTGGGCATGCTCATAACGAAGTATAGTGAAAACTACATTAACATCCATTACCCAACACAGCTGGGCATGCTCATAACGAAGTATAATGAAGACTACAGTAACATCCATTACCCAACACAACTGGGCATGCTCATAACGAAGTATAGCGAAGACTACAGTAACATCCATTACCCAACACAGCTGGGCATGCTCATAACGAAGTATAATGAAGACTATAGTAACATCCATTACCCAACACAGCTGGGCATGCTCGTAACGAAGTATAGTGAAGACTAGAGAAACATCCATTACCCAACACAACTAGGCATGTTCATAATGAAGTATACTGAAGACTAAAGTAACATCCATTACCCAACACAGCTAGGTATGCTCATAATGAAGTATAGCGAAGACTACAGTAACATCCATTACCCAACACAATCGGGCATGCTCATAACGAAGTATAGCAAAGACTATAGCAACATCCATTACCCAACACAGCTGGGTATGCTCATAACGAAGTATAGCAAAGACTACACTAACATCCATTACCCAACACAGCTGGGCATGCTCAAAACAAAGTATAGTAAAGACTACAGTAACACCCATTACGCATATTCATAATGAAGTATAGTGAAGACTACAGTAACATCCATTACCCAACACAACTGGGCATGCTCATAAGGAAGTATAGCGAAGACTACAGTAACATCCATTAGCCAACACAGCTGGGCATGCTCATAACGAAGTATAGTGAAGACTACAGTAACATCCATTACCCAACACAGTTGGGCATGCTCATAATGATGTATAGCGAAGACTACAGTAACATCCATTACCCAACACAACTGGGCATGCTCATAACAAAGTATAGCAAAGACTACAGTAACAACCATTACCCAACACAGCTGGCCATGCCCATAACGAAGTATAGCGAAGACTACAGTAACATCCATTACCCAACACAGCTGGGCATGCTCATAACGAAGTAAAGCGAAGACTACAGTAACATCCATTGCCCAACACAGCTGGGCATGCTCATAACGAAGTATTGTGAAGACTACAGTAACATCCATTACCCAACACAACTGGGCATGCTCATTACGAAGTATAGCGAAGACTACAGTAACATCCATTAGCCAACACAACTGGGCATGCTCATAACGAAGTATAGCAAAGACTACAGTAACATCCATTACTCAACACAGCTGGGCATGCTCATAACGAAGTATAGTGAAGACTACTGTAACATCCATTACCCAACACAACTAGGCATGTTCATAACGAAGTATAGTGAAGACTACAGTAACATCCATTACCCAACACAGCTGGGCATGCTCATAATGAAGTATAGCGAAGACTACAGTAACATCCATTACCCAACACAATTGGGCATGCACATAACGAAGTATAGCAAAGACTATAGTAACATCCATTACCCAACACAGCTGGGCATGCTTATAACGAAGTATAGCGAAGATTACAGTAACATCCATTACCCAACACAGCTGGGCATGCTCAAAACAAAGTATAGTAAAGACTACAGTAACATCCATTATGCCTATTCATAATGAAGTATAGTGAAGACTACAGTAACATCCATTACCCAACACAACTGGATATGCTCATAAGGAAGTATAGCGAAGACTACAGTAACATCCATTAGCCAACACAGCTGGGCATGCTCATGACAAAGTATAGCAAAGACTACAGTAACAACCATTACCCAACACAGCTGGGCATGCTCATAACAAAGTATAGCGAAGACTACAGTAACATCCATTACCCAACACAGCTTGACATGCTCATAACGAAGTAGAGCGAAGACTACAATAACATCCATTACTCAACACAGCTGGGTACACGCATAACGAAGTATAATGAAGACTACAGTAACATCCATTACCCAACACAGATGGGCATGCTCAAAACAAAGTATAGTAAAGACTACAGTAACATCCATTATGCATATTCATAATGAAGTATTGTGAAGACTACAGTAGCAAAGACTATAGCAACATCCATTACCCAACACAGCTGGGCATGCTCATAATGAAGTATAGCGAAGAATACACTAACATGCATTACCCTGGCTTTCGCCACCCAAGAAAATTATTTTCCTGTGCCACTGTCGAGCAGAGCCACAGAAGTGATCCCCTAGGTGAATTTCCTATCTGCCATCCAATCATCAAGATTTTTCTTGAACAGTGCTAATGAGGAGCTTTGTTTGATATAGATAGGTAGTTTGTTCCAGAGTGTGGGAAGTCTCTGGGACAGGAATCTATCCCTCCAGCATGTTCTGTTTATTGTGGTGATGAGGTTTAGGTCCCTAGAGCATGTAGCTCGTAGAGATTGGGATTTCTTTATGTGGAGCATGTCTAAAAGCTCTGGGTTTGACATAGCTTTGTGTGTTAGGCAGAGATCGCCTCTGAATAGGCGATATGCAATGGAGTAAAGCTGCAGTTTTTTTAGACGGTCTGCATAGGGCATCTGTTTGAAGCCAGTAATCCTCTTTGTGAGGTATTTCTGTGGCCTTTCCAGTTGTTGTAGATGTCTTGTGGGGTACATACCAAAAGGGGCATTGTACTCTATAATAGGTCTAATGAGTGACGAGTAGAGGGGAACAATGACCTTTTTTTTCCTGGATGAGAAACCTTTTGTGATGAAGTGTGTCACATAGAAGGATTTCCTGACTACTGTGGCGATGTGATTATCAAAGGATTGACTACTGTCCACCTTTGTCCCAAAGTCTCTTATCACACTTTCGGTGTTACGTAGACTACCACTTATGTGATAGTTCATGGGTACTGAGTTTTTACCAAAAGGAATGACAATGCACTTTTTGACATTGAGCTTGAGGCCATGGCTTTGACACCAGGCCCTATTGTAGGATGTCCACATCTTTTGGAGTTTAGATTATGGCTCCTAGTTTGCAGTCATCTGCGAACTTCGTTAGCCAAAGACCTTCTGTGTTGGCCTGTATTTCAGAAAAGTAGATACCAAACAGGAGAGGACCCAGGACTGAACCCTGTGGTACTCCATTTGTCACTGGTCTGAAGCTGGATTTGGAGTCTGCTACTTTCATAGTGTGGGTTCTGTCAGTGAGCCAGTTGGCAACCCATCTTGTGACATAGGGATTTATACCTAGTTTAGTGAGTTTATCTATAATTCCCGAGTGGGGGATGGTGTCAAAAGCCTTGGCGAGATCTAGATAGGCTGTGTGAACCACCTTACCCTCATCTATGGCTTTGGTGACTGCTTCAAAGAAGTTTATCAGGTTTAGGAGACATGATCTGCCTTTTACAAACCAGAACTGGGTGGGGTCCTGAGTTTGGAGATTACCAATGTCATTGTTTATAAGTTCCATGATGATACGCCCCATAGCCTTGCAGACCAGGCTCATTAGGCTAATGGGGCGGTAGTTTATGGGGTCTGTGGTGGCTCCCCCTTTGTGGAGTGGGATAACTGTCGCTGTGCGCCATTCAGTGGGCACATAGCCTGAGGTGATGCTATGATTGAACATGGTACTTAGGTGGGGTGCCAATTTGTTCTGTAGTTCATGTAGAACACAGCCTGGGATGTCGTCAGGTCCCATGGATGCTGTGTTCTTGGCTTTGGATAGTGTGTTTTTTACCTATGCAGCCGTGATTACAGGAACTTTGCATTCTTCTGGTATAGAGATGGGCCCTTTAGGGGTGACAGAGGGGTAAAGTTAGCACTGAACCTATCTGCCAGGATGTTGGCAATATCCGTTGGTTCTGTATATTTAGTGCCATTGTGCTGTAACTCAGAGCAGATCTGAGTGCTGCCATTGAGATTCTTGACATAGCTATAGAATGTTTTGTGGTTGTCTTTAGAGTCAGTGGTGATTTTGTTTTCATAACTAGCTTTGGAGGATTTTATGAGGGATCTCAGCTTCTTACTGAAGCTGACCAGGGAGTTTCTCCAATCATGGGATTTTACTCTTTTTTGCAACAGTTTCTTTCTTCTGTTGTAGTGTTTGTTTATGGCAGGGGACCACCAGATTGGCTTCCTTTTTTTGGAGGATAGCATCTTGGTTCTGTTAGGGATTGCATGATCCATGCACTCATGTAAGTGTTTATAAAGTGCATTTGTGTAGGATTCAGCAGTCATACCTCTATTGTCCATAGGCATGGGCATCGTGAAGTTTACCACTTCTGTCTTAAGAAGCGTGAAGTTGGCTTTGGAGAAATTTTTTACGGTCGTTTCCCTAATGGGGGGTGATGGAGGGATGTGGATGTCTAGGGTGATTAGCTTATGGTTGGATCTCACCAACGAGGAATTGACCTTTGGTGTGGAGCACCGGTTGCCCATGTTGGTTATAACCAGGTCTAGGATATTGCTGCCCCTGGTGGGGGTGTGGATAAGTTGATCCATGGCATTCAAATTTATGAATTCCAGAAAACGGTGAGCACAAGAGTTGGTACATGAGTAGTTTTCCCAGTTAATGGCAGGGTAGTTGAAATCGCCCATTATTAGGGTGTTAGGTTGTACCCTAATATTTTCCAGTGTATTAAGAAATGAGGAGTGGGAATCCTGGGGCATGGTGGGGGATCTGTAGCAAGCTACAATTTGGATTGTGGTCTTGCCCAGAGTTAGTTGCACTTGGATAATCTCGGATGCATTATGCTGAGCAACTAGCCTGGAGGTGTGGATATCCTTAATGAATATGGACACGCCTCCAACTTTAGTGTTTCGGTCCAGGTTAGTTGGCCGAAAGGTGTGGTATGAATTATAGCCTGGTAATGCAGGGGTACTCTCTGGAGCCTTGAACCAGATCTCTGTCACTGCACAGATGTCGATGTTCTCCATTTTAAGGAGTGCTTCGAGAGAGTGCATTTTGAGGTTTAGACTTCTAGAATTGAGTAGCAATACCCTCAGATTTTTCTTGCCTGTACCTGTTAGGGTGGTGAAATTGTCATTTGAACCTTGCCTAAAAAAGGCACTATAGGGGTGGCTAGAGCCTTAGCCAGTATCCGGAATCCCAGGGGTGACAGGTGCAGGCCATCTCTGGCAAAGCATCGTGGCCTGTCTATCATGTCATCCCAGGCAGACAGATACCGGATCTTCTTAGGATGACACCAGAAGGTTCCCTGACATGGAGTATCAGACTTAAAAGCATGACCTTCTTACTGTGCCATATCTTCAGTCTTTTGGCTAAGACACTTCTGTCAAGCACAATTGTCTGACAGACAGACCTAACCAAATTTTTCAAACCCTTTCTGATCATGACCAAACTGTACAGAGCTGTGTATAAACTGCATCTGTCAGAGGAGATAGTAATGTAGGGTGCCACAAAGAACACACTTCAAGTTGTGAAGGATTTTTGATGTTCATTTATCCAATATGAATATTTCTAAGGGAGCAAAAGGCTTTAACAATGCTACTGTTCACACAGGTGGGATTTACACATATCAGTGTTAGTTGGATAAGCCACTCTTGTCTATTCATATAGTTTTATACACATTCCCAGATTTGCACCACTGACTATCTGGATACACATGATATACAAATCATTACCAAATGCATGCACAACAGAAGAATTCTCACCACCATCACACAACACCTATTTGACTCGCACAAACTTTCCATTGTGCTGAAAGACCTTTTTTAGAAGTAAACTGAATAGAAATCAACTGATAGAATGTAGTATATGTCATGTCAGTGCACTCACATTATGGTGTCATTTGCTAAAATTGGACAGCTGCTTATGTAAGTCCACAATCCACAGAACTGTGGATTAACTGCACTCTCTACAGGTGAAGTCTTATCACAGCTGAGAGACAGAAAGTATTTGAAGGAATGAAATCATCATAATGGTGCAGACCGGTTGTTTGTGCTAAAAGCAATGGAGAAGTCCTCTACCAGTGAAACTGCCACATTAAAACTGTGATGGATGTAATTCATGCATAACCAAGAATTAGAGTAGAAGGGCCAACCAAAACAAATAATCCAAAATATAGGCTCTTCAAGACCACCACTGCGACAAAGTTCTCATTTTATTATCAAGCAAGGAGGAAAAACTATATTAAGACACTTTTAAAATAAAATCAAATCAAAGGCATATAATGTGTCTTTGATTTTATGTACCTTTGATTTTATTTTATTTTAAAAGTGTCTTAATATAGTTTTTCCGCCTTGCTTAATAAAATGAGAACTTTGTCGCAGTGATAGTTTTGAAGAGCCTATTTTTTTGATTATATAATTCATGTATAGCAGTGTACTGATGCACACTCATACTATTCAGTTACTGTGTGTTTCAAACACCTAGTTATATAAGTACATACACTAATGGATAGTGACTGTTGCAAATCCCTGATGAGTCATACTTTTTTAAAATAAATATTGTACAGATTATACCTCTGCAAGTGTAGTTTGAATTAAGTATCATCTTTGTAATGCTTAACATACTTTGCCCAAATTATAGTTGATTTATGTAGCAATCATTATACACAGTTATGTTGCAGATTTAATCATTTTAAAAGTCAGTTTCACTGCATGCTCAATTCCTATTAAAAAAAAAAAATCTGTGACACTACTTATTTAGAATCCTGCAGTAAAATTACCCATAGTGTGGATTTGAACCCTGAATCACTTCTTTTCTTAGGTTCATACTAGGCTATCTGCCCAAGGGCATTTATAAGCCTAGCCCATAGTTATTTGGCTTTCGCCACCCCTTTAGTTTGAATAAAACTATGCCTATTATTTTGCTGTGCCTCTGTCAAGCAGTGACACTGAAGTAATCCCTGGGGTATATCTGCGATCCCCCATCCATTGGTCAATATTCCTCTTGAACAAGGCCAGCGAGGTGCTCTGCCTCACATGTACCGGGATTTTGTTCCACAGCATAGGGAGTCTCTGGGTGATGAATCTGTCCCTCCAGCATGTTCTATTAATAACCGTGTCAAGGTTTAAGTCTCCTGCCCTTGTGGTTCTGAGGGATCTAGATTTTTGAGGTGAAGCATATTCATCAAATCAGGGTTTGACATGGCCTTATATGTCAGGCACAGGTCACCTCTGAGCAAGCGGTATGAGACTGAATAGAGCTGGAGTTCTTTCAGTCGGGCAGCATAAGACATATTTTTGAGACCCTTTATCCTTTTGGTGAGGAACTTTTGGGGCCTTTCCAGCTGCTGCAGGTGTCGGGTCAGATACATTCCGAATGGGGCATTGTACTCAATCATAGGTCTAATGAGTGATGAGTACACGGGGACGATGACCTCCCTTGATCTAGATGTGAAGCCCTTCATGATCAGGTGGGCAATGTAGAAGGTTTTCCTAACTACTTTAGCAACATCAGTGTCAAGCGAAGGCTACTGTCAACCTGGGTCCCCAGATCCCTGATGACTTCTTCTGTGCTCAGTGGATTGCCACCTATATGGTAGCTAGGGGTAACCTTGTTTTTCCCGAAGGGTATGACTATGCATTTCTTGGCATTTAACTTTAGGCCATGGCTCTGGCACCAGTTATCCGTTTCTGTGAGGCCCTTCTGAAGGATATCTGTGTCAGATGTGTTTTCGACTATGGCCCAGTTTGCAGTCATCTGCAAACTTTGTCAGCCATAACCCTCCTGTGTTTGCTTGTACTTCAGAAAAGTAGATGCCGAACAAGAGTGGACCCAGGACTGAGCCCTGTGGGACACCACTTGTGACAGGCTTTGAGTCTGACATGGCTCCAGCAACTCTGACCCTGTGGGTTCTGTCACTTAGCCAGTTTGCAACCCATCTTGTGATGTATGGGTTTACATTCAAGCTGATGAGTTTTTCGATGATACCTGAGTGGGGTATTGTGTCAAAGGCCTTTGCCAGGTCAAGGTAGGCTGTATGGACTGCCTTTCCTCATCAATGGCCTTGGTGACTGTCTCGAAAAAGTCAACCAAGTTTAAAAGGCATGATCTGCCTTTGACAAAGCCAAACTGGGTTGGATCCAAAGTCTGCAAGTTCCCTATGTCTTTATTTATGAGTTCCATTATGATCCTCTCTATGGCTTTGCAGATAAGGCTTGTCAAGCTAATGGGACGGTAATTTCCAGGGTCGGTGGAGGCACCGCCCTTGTGAAGTGGGACCACAGTCGCCGTGCGCCACTCCTTGGGTACGTATCCTGAGGTGAGGCTAAGATTAAACAGCTGTCCTAACTGCGGGTTTAATTCCTCATTGAGTTCATGGAGCACACAGCCGGGGACACCATCCGGTCCCATGGATGCTGTGTTTTTGCTTTGGAGAGAGCAGTTCTCACCTGGGCGTTGGAGATGTTTGGGGGCTACAATCCTCTGGTATAGATATCTCTCCTTTTGGGGGAAGGGGAGAAGTTTGCACTGAACCTGTCAGCCAGTATGTTGGCAATGTGTGTAGGTTCAGTAATCTTCACATCATTTTGAACTAATTCTGAGCATATCTGGGAGTTTCCTCCTAGGTTTCTAACATAGCTAAAGAAGGCCTTATGATTGTCTTTTGAGTCCTTGGCGATTTTTCTCTCAAAATTTGCCTTGGATGATTTAATGAGAGCTCTTAGTTTTTACTTATAATGATCAAAGGTGTCTTATCTTTCAAGGATTTTGCTCTATCTTGTAGTAGCTTCCTCCTTTTGTTGTAGAGCTTGTTTATGGCTGGGGTCCACCAGACTGGACGCTTGCCTTTGGTACAAAGAGTCTTAGTTTTGTTTGGGATTGCCTGATCCATGCAGTCCTGTAGGTGCTGGTAGAAGGCATTTGTAAGTGATTCAGCGGTTTGAGTAATGTTTACCACTGGCTCAGGGGCCTTAAAGGAGACCACACTAGTTTTAGAAGTGTGAAGTCGGCTTTTGAGAAGTTTTTCACTGTGGTCTTTTTATTTCAGGTGGGGCGGGATGAGGACCTCCAGCGAGATTAGTTTATGATCTGATCTCACCAGTGAGGGGTATACTTCCGGTGTTGAACATTGTGATCCCATGTTCGTGATGATGAGATCAAGTATGTTTTCTCCTCTTGGGGATGGTGACTAGTTGTTCCATGGCATTTGAGTTTATGAACTCCAGGAACCTTTGGGCTAGAGTGTTTGGGCTTGAGTAGTGTTCCCAGTCTATATTAGGGCAGTTGAAGTCACCTAGTATGATGGTGTTTGGAGATACATTTATCCCCTCCATTGTTTTCAGGAAGGCCATGTGAGGTTCCTGAGTTTGAGAGGGTGGCCTGTAACATGCTACAAATTGCAGAGCAGTCTTGCCTATGGTTAATTGCACCTGGATGGTCTCCGATGCATCGTGCATTGCCACCAACCTTGAGGTGTGGGTGTCCTTTATGAATATGGACACCCCTCCTTTCTTGGTGTTGTCCGGATTTTGGGGCGGACGCATGATATGAGGTGAAACCTGCTAGTGCTGGGGTGCTCTCAGGAGCCTTGAACCAGGTTTCTGTCACAGCACAGACATCGATGTTCTCCATACTGAGAAGGGCCTCGAGTGCGTGCATCTTGAGATTGAGACTTCTGGCATTGAGCAGCATTACCCTTAGTTTTTACTTTTTGTGTTCTAGGGTGGTAGGTTTAGAATTTGAGCCTTGCCTAAAAAGGCACTATGGGGTGGCAAGAGCCTTTGCCAATATCCGGAAGCCTAGGGGTGACAGGTGCAAGCCGTCCCTTGCGAAGCAGCGTGGCTTGTCCAGCATGTCATCCCAGGCAGACAGACATTGGGTCCCCTTTGAATGACACCAGAATTTAAGCCAATTATTAAAGTTGATCATCTTATCACTGTATTGTGGCATCATTCTAGGTGAAGGTAGGATACTGCTCAAGGTCAGGGTCATACCTGCCTGGGCTACATAATCAGAGAGCTTCTCAATGTCTCTTTTCATGTAGTCCAAGGAGGTACGTCTCAGGTCATTGACACCAGCGTGGACAATGACTGAGTCGTACTTGTACCTGCTGTTGAGAGACCTGAGTGCTTGTGTTATGTGGCGGATTCTAGCGCCCGACAGGCAGCTTACTGTGACCTTCTCCTTACTCAGTCTGGTGAGCGGGACGTCAGTGTGTCTGACTATGGAGTCACCTATGACAAGTATGTTTGGTGTTGTATTTGGCCTTAAGGGCAGTGACTGCTTTGCACACTGATTTTGTTGTTTATGTGTTGTTTGTGTGGTGTATTGAGTTTGCAGTTGCTTGGGTGTCTGCTTTGGAGGCCTCTGCTGTTTAGGTAAATTTTTACTCAGAGCCTCCGAGTATGTCTTAGTGTGTTTATGTGTTTGATTCAGTGGTGTGGTTGAGTTATGTGAGACTGGTATTGTGGTGTGTGTAGTTGCCTTCTCCTCCTGCCTGGTCTTGCCAGTCCTGAGTTGAGAGAGCTCAGCCTCCAGTCTGGCTAAATTGCTGCATCTCTCACAAGTGTTAGTGTTACGTGGGAGGAGGAGAGGGTTGTCCGTGTACATGAGGCAATTGTAACATTGTCTCAGAATTCCCAGATTCACCAAATGGGCAGGAGAGGACGCCAGCATCTGACCCTTTGACATGCTAGAAAGAATTTTGAGTTGGTATGAGACAGAAAAGTAGTGGGCTTAGCAGGGAAGTGGGCACTCCTGGGGGGTTTTGCTAGTGAGAGATTTGTATAATATAGGAGTGCTTGACCTGCAAAGAGAATGCTTATAAGACAAGGGATATGCTTATAAGACAAGTGCTGAGCTTTTTGAGAAGAAAAAGCTATTTGGAACAAGTGCTGCACTTTTTAGTGTAGGTGTAAACTGTTTAGGTTCCTAACAGAGCAGTTCTAAGGGAAAAATTGAAGAACAGACTGAAAGAGTTTAACCTTGTTTAACCGGCGCTGCCCGATGCTGCTCTAGTGGCAACTCCACGCTAAATCGCGCTAAAGCACGTTAAAGCGTGCTTGATAGCAGGGGCTGGAAAGAAGCAGGAATAGACCCAAAAGGGAAAATAAAACTACAGTTTCAAGTCAGTAACCACCTCTACGGGGCAGGAAGCTGCTCAATGTTAGTCACTGCCACTGATCAACAGAGAGACCCTCCTTCAGCCCAAGCAAAAATGGCCTCACAGAAACTTTCAAACAATTCAGGAACAGCAAGCCTGTAACTGAACTTTTTTAACTCTCAGAAAAGTGGGAAAAAAGCAAGATTTTTTTTTTGTTTTTGTTTTTTTACAGAGATAGCAGAGGTTCACAAGTAATATCAAGTTATAACAGTGCAGTAAATGACCCCACACAAGAGTGCTAGGTCAATGACAGAAAATATGCAAGTTTTAAGAAAAAAACGATTTAAAATTAAGTGCAAACAGGAAATTCAGCAAACAGCTTTTGGTCGTGCTCTAAATACAGCTACTAATACAGAAATCAAGTTTAACAAGCCAGAAAATGCTCAAGCTAGGCAGCTATGCAGAAAAACTTAGCAAATAAACAGAGAAAAAATACTTAAAATCTCAAAAGTGGCTCCCTTCTTGTCTCAGTGTTTTTTTCCTCTTGGAGGGTGCTTCACCAACAGCCAACAAGCCTGAAAAAACGCCCAAACCACGAGGCAACTAGGTTTTAAGAGATGAAGATGAAGGAGTTATGGAAATGACCCCTAGTGGCCAATAAAACTACAGTTTCAAGTCAGTAACCACCTCTACGGGGGGGCGGGGAAGCTGCTCAATGTTAGTCACTGCCACTGATCAACAGAGAGACCCTCCTTCAGCCCAAGCAAAAATGGCCTCACAGAAACTTTCAAACAGTTCAGGAACAGCAAGCCTGTAACTGAACTTTTTTAACTCTCAGAAAAGTGGGAAAAAAGCAAGATTTTTTTTTGTTTTTGTTTTTTAGAGATAGCAGAGGTTCACAAGTAATATCAAGTTATAACAGTGCAGTAAATGACCCCACACAAGAGTGCTAGGTCAAGGACAGAAAATATGCAAGTTTTAAGAAAAAAATGATTTAAAATTAAGTGCAAACAGGAAATTCAGCAAACAGCTTTTGGTTGTGCTCTAAATACAGCTACTAATACAGAATTCAAGTTTAACAAGCCAGAAAATGCTCAAGCTAGGCAGCTATGCAGAAAAACTTAGCAAATAAACAGAGAAAAATACTTAAAATCTCAAAAGTGGCTCCATTCTTCTCTCAGCGTTTTTCCTCTTGGAGGGTGCTTCACCAACAGCCAACAAGCCTGAAAAGATGCCCAAACCACGAGGCAACTAGGTTTTAAGAGAGGAAGATGAAGGAGTTATGGAAATGACCCCTAGTGGCCAATAAAACTACAGTTTCAAGTCAGTAACCACCTCTACGGGGCAGGGAAGCTGCTCAATGTTAGTCACTGCCACTGATCAACAGAGACCCTCCTTCAGCCCAAGCAAAATGGCCTCACAGAAACTTTCAAACAGTTCAGGAACAGCAAGCCTGTAACTGAACTTTTTAACTCTCAGAAAAGTGGGAAAAAGCAAGATTTTTTTTGTTTTTGTTTTTTACAGAGATAGCAGAGGTTCACAAGTAATATCAAGTTATAACAGTGCAGTAAATGACCCCACACAAGAGTGCTAGGTCAAGGGCAGAAAATATGCAAGTTTTAAGAAAAAAAACGATTTAAAATTAAGTGCAAACAGGAAATTCAGCAAACAGCTTTTGGTTGTGCTCTAAATACAGCTACTAATACAGAGAAATGTAATTGACAGTGCATTTTCTTCACTCAGTACTGTCAAGAATGCTGGTGGAAGTGCACAGTGTCTGTCTCATTTGCACTACCGAAGGTATTCCAAATTAAAATTTTGAGTTTTTGCATTCAGACGTAAACTGTATTTGTGCCCTACTAAGTGAGACTCAAATGCAGAAGTAAAAAAAAAAATAAACTTAAAAATAAATATTAAAAAAAAAAAAAAACTATTCCATTTAAAGGTTATATATAGCAATGTTTGCATCACTTACACATTAAACTGACATATTCATAATGTTAACAGCATTTAATACATGATAACTTGCATTTCTGTTGCAAATCACCCTGTCTTCAGGTAATGACAGTTCTTGAGAAAAGGACCACATAGGCAATTACATAAGCTAATTGGTGATACAACTTACAGAAAAAATAACATATTTTTAAAGGAAATGCATTGCTGTCATGACTAATACTTGGGAGATATGAATAATTCATCCAGACTATATTATAACTATTTCTGCATTCATCCTGTTTTATATTTTGTTTGTTCTCACATTAGACGTTGTCATATTTTACAGCATGCATATCAAATGCTATTACTACTAAGAATAGTTAAATTTCTACGAACAAAACATTTTGTCACTGTGAGTAGTATATCAAAATCTGGAATCAAACCCTGCATAAATGTTGCTGTCACCCATACGTTACTCTATTAACATCTTGAGCCACAGAGAAGATTACATAATGATGATTTTTTTGTCACTCACTACTAAGTATTTTTAGACATATACATATGAAAGTGTTATTTCAATTCAATATGATCAGTGTAATGCTTAACTGCAATTCACACAGACTATAGGTAATGTATTTAGCATTTATTAGACAGAGTTGGGTTGTTCAATTCCTAATAAAAATTCTGTGATACTACTTATTGTGACCACCTCACTAAAACTGTCTGCTGTCTGGGTTTGAACCTAGCATTACCTCTGCTCCTTTACCAAACTTGATGCATTAACACTTTGAGCCACAAATACAGGTAATTGACAAGTGCATTTTCTTCACTCAGTACTGTCCAGAATGCTGACAGATGCACAACAGCACCAGTCTCATTTGCCCCACTGATGGCATTCCAAATTAAATTTTGAGTTTTTTGTCTTGGGGAGTGAACCATCATTCATTGCTAGTGACTATAGATAGTCCCCATTGCTCAATGCCAATGCAATGTTTGGTGTACAAACAATGAAGCCAATAAAAAAGAGAGGAAAAAAAGGAAAAATGTATCTGTGTGGATTTCTGAACTCTGTGGTCTTACATCCTGAAAATATAAACTTTAAGGATACATAATTTCTCACAGACATCACCCTCTCTATGGTTGAACCTTGAAACCATGGCTTTACCCACAGAATGTGCCACCTACCAAGATAACAAAGATGGGGTTATGAAGTAGACAATGTGGAGCACATACACAGAAGCTTTGTTGAGATTTGCATGCTTTTTGATACTTGCAGCAGTTAACCTAACAAATTATGTTACAGTAATGACAAATGTATGCAATAGAAGAGTGTGCTCTTCACTTATTTTGTAAGAAGTTTATATTAATATATTTGTAAAATGATGGCATTATGCTTTGCATGTGTTTTTATAAGTCTGCTTTATATGTTTCTTTTTTCATATACTTCACATAAATTATACTTTGTAATCACAGGCAGATTTCCCATCATAATCATCTATTTCTAAATGTCCTAAACACAAACCAGAAGGAGATACAGATCAGGCATCAATTGAATGTGCCAAAAAAACAAAAGAAAGAATATAAGGTGAAGGACCAGATGAGGAGGCAAGAAATGTTGAAAATGCATAAATAAAGTGGCAAGTATAGAAAACTTCTGGAAGAACCTCATGTTGATCAGGATCGAACACAGGAATGGTTAAGGAGAGGCAAATTCAAACCAAGAGATGAAAGGTTAATATTGGCGGCCCAAGATAGTGGGCTACGTACACGCTGGTTTGCAAAATCCATTAAACATGTGGGAGAAACAGACAAATGTAAGCTTTGTAAAACAATTGGAAACAGTCACATACCTCATTGCTGGTTGTAACCTACTAATGGCAGAAGGACTGTATCCTGAAAGGCATAATAATGTGGCTAGACTGCTGAACTGGGGATTGTGCAAACATTATGGTATTGAAGTGGCTGAAAAACACTGGAAAAATGAGACACAAAGCATCAAAGAAAATGATGAAGCTTACATCACATGGGATCATCCATTACCAACAGTTCAAAATATAGGTGCTAGAAAACCAGATATAGTAATCCATGAAAAAAAGACAAAAATAGCATTGATCATTGAAATTACCCCACCCAGTGACTACAGTGTCTTGCATACAGAGAGACACAAAGTCATAAAATATCAGGATTTGCAGGCAGAAATGAGAGCAATGTGGAATAAAGATACCCAGACAGTTCCAATAATAGTAGGTGCAATGTGTGTTATAAAAAATAATCTACAATCATATTTAGATATGTTACCGATACATGTAACCCAATACGAATTGCAGAAGGAATCATTACTGGGCACATTGCGGGTGCTGCGAAGAGCACTTCTGGCTGACATCAATGATTAAAACAATATTAATTTTATGAACTTTAATTGTACTTTGACTTAGGAATGGGGTCCATTCCCATCATGGTATTAGAAGCCGAAAAGACTTGTAGAAATTAAAAAAAAATACTGTCAAGTTTATCTTCTAAGTAAGTGAATGTAATCTTAAGCTTCATTTGTAAATTAATTCTCCCTGACACACCCTCTGTAAGAGTACATCATAGTGGCAGGACTGTTAAATACTTAATTATTTGTGTGCTGCTGTTAATGAGTCATACTTGCAAGCCATTAGCAAACCCCATTTCTCAATATTCATTCTTGTACTGCTGGGGCGTGTGCACAGCAATATGTAGGTCCTCATACAATGCTTACCTGACCTGCACTTCAGACAGATTGCATGATTCATGAATGATAATGAGTTGACACCAGATTTACATATTCACAGTGATCAGAAGGGTTATCCTGGCACTATATGTGCACAAGCTGGTGCTAAGGCACTTGTACCACAATAGGATAGACTGCTTGGAATCACCAGCTTCACATATTGCTTTTGGACTGCTGCAATAGCATTGCTGTTCATATCTTTATACAAATCCTGTGAAGGTATGTGATTGTTTTCACCATTTAATATTTAAACAGCTTTGCTGGCTTGGCTTTCTGATAACATTGCCTGAAGTCTGCAGTTTGCAGTTTGTCCATTTGTGTTGGTACAGAAGGTATAGCTGTTATTTGAAATATCCTCATCTAATGTTATGTGTCTTTATAACAGCATTTCTCTGAGAATGTGAACACATATGAGTAGAGTTTATATAAGTAACAACGTGAAGGTTGCATCTTAGACCAAAAACTGTTAAGCTTATTGTATATGCCTAACATCAACAAAGCATATCCCAAATGATAACATTTGTTTCATTTTATACACTTGATTCATTGCTAGTGTTACTATCTGTTCTGGAGTTACACATATTTTCTGCATTACCATGTTTGTCATTGCATTGTTTGTTGAGAGAGGAGTTTATTGTTATGTATTACATATGTTTAATCATATGGATTAGTTAATTAATTTCTGTTAATGGTGCCTACAGAAATGCATAATTTGTTTTTTTTTGTCATTTAGTTTGCTTCTTTTCTGATAGATGTCTAATTTTTTTTTTGTGTTTTATTAAATCCCATACAGGGATATGGCTTCCAAAAAATCTGGGCCATGTAAACCTGCATTCCAAATGCTGAAAATGAGGTATTAGTACAGACCCTTCATCAACATGGGTCACTGCTTTCATTGAAGGTCTTAGCTGACAAACCCTTCCATGACAGCATCTGCCGGCAGGTGGTCATTGATGTCAATGCTGTGGGTATCCATGGCCATGACTATTCTATGATCAAATGTCGGCCAGTGTTGTGATCACCAAGGCCAAGAAAAGTGAAAGTGCTATAACATAGGAATGGAGGGCTACTGGTGTTGGTCCTGCCACTGCACCACCTCTCACTGAGATGGAGGAGTTCCTGTGCACTGAAAGGGTTCCGTGCAGCTTATTGGGGGTTCCCAGTGCTGTAATGCTTGACATAGGTGCAGAGGTGGAAGATGTCCAAAGGGTGTCTACTAGTGAAGCTCCAGGTATGCCATCAAGTATCATATATGTATACATATATATATATATATATATATATATATATATATATATATATATATATATATATATATATATATATATATATATATATATATATATATATATATATATATATATATATATATATATATATATATATATATATATATCGGGTCTATTCACTTTAGTCAAGTAGCCCATACATTGATCTCCAAGACATTAACTACAAAAGGTCAACAAACAGAACATCAACACATTACCACGCATGCACCAAAAAAGAATGTCAACATCCCCTGCTAATTATATATACTATATATAGGTTCATAGGTTCATAGGTAGATACTAGGCTATTGGCCCAAGGGCCTACGCAAGCCTAGCCAGCAATGTACCATAGCTTACGCCACCCACGAAAGTTATTTTCCTGTGCCACTGTCCAGCAGAGACACAGAAGTAATCCCCGGGGTGTATTTCCTATTTCCCATCCACTCATCAAGATTTTTCTTGAAGAGTGCTAATGAAGAACTTTGCTTGACATAGATGAGTAGCTTGTTCCAGAGTATAGGAAGTCTCTGGGACAGGAATCTATCCCTCCAACGTGTCCTGTTTATTGTGGTGACAAGGTTTAGGTCCCTAGAGCGTGTAGCTTGGAGGGATTGGGATTTCTTTAGGTGTAGCATGTCCAACAGCTGTACCTGTTTTGAAGGTCGACACAGCATGCAGAACTGTTTAATGAATACCAGTTAGCGAGCTTTCCACTGAGCAATGCGTGCACACACACAGCTCACAGTGTAGATGTTCATGAATCTGGGCCCACATTATAATTACATATTAAGTGATTTGTTTGTGTTATGTCTTGTTATTCTCATTATATGCAATCATTGTTTCAATTATTTTTTAGACTATACATTAATATTGTTGATAGGTACAGCCAGTACTGGTCCTGATGTTACTTAAAACATTTGAGAGTTCTTTAAACTGTAACCATTGACAACATCTATTTCTCTCATGTTATTGAAAGTGAAACAGCAACTGCAAGTATTTGTATTAGTAGTTGCTTCAAATTAAAGGAGAGGAACCATAATTGTAGTAAAACTGTAAATCTACCATATGCAAAGATTTATAAATGGAATAGAGATTATAGGCTTGAACCAGGGTTGCCAGATTTGGAAAGGGACAGGCAGAGACTAAAAAAAGGTCCTAAAAAAAAAAAAAAGTCTTTCATTTCATGTGGAATAGTAGGCAGTTCCACATTAAACAGAAGTAGTTCCATTTTGCGATTTTTGATTGGCTCGTATGCCAATCAAAAAAAATCACACAGCAGAGCCTCTTCTGGTCAATGTGAAACAGCCAGCTGTTCTGCATTGAACAGATGTGGCTCTGCTTTGCAATTTATGATTGGCTCGTATACTGGCATACGGGCCAATCATAAATCGCAAAGTGGAGGCTGTTTTGCTGGGATTTTAGCCAGCAGTGCGGGACTCAGGATTAGGGTGCTGATTCTGGGACATTTCCTCTCAAATAGGGATGTCTGGCAACCCTGGTTTGAACCAATCGGAAATGAGATACTAGTTAAAATAAGCAGTTGTTGCAGTTTGTGTTTAGGCATAACCTTATCTAATAGTTTATAGAATACTATGCAAACTATAGAATTGGATATAACTATAGAATTAGAAATTTTAAGGAGTAAGCTTTAAATTGGAAAAAAAAATAATTCTTTACTTGAAGATTTGATTAAAATGGAATTACTTCCAAAAGTTTCATATGCATAATTCAAATGTCTCCACTATGAGTGGATGAACATTTATCTGACGATGATCTGAATCCCTGAATAAAATTTCTGTGAATGATCTGAAAAACAAAGGCAGAATAAGCACTTTCAACAAGCCCTCTGCTCCCCCATCCCTGAACTTATATATACCAACTGCATGGTCACACCAGCTTGATAGAGGGGGACATTTCTCTCAAAAAGGGCATCATTGCTGGCGTAATTCACTGACAGAGAGTTCCTGTGGAGGTACTCCGATCCTCAGTGGGTTGAATTTTGAGTAAATGAAGCTCAAGGATTTAATCTTCATCCACTGCTTGGTAAATGAATTCAAACTACTTCTTTGATTTAAATGTAATATTCAACTTTGGTATCACAAAACACCAAGGATAGTACCAAAATGTCATATTAGAACATATGTTAATGATGGGCTAGGTTTCTTGAATTCACATCTTATGATGTAGCTTCCATTTTTGAAGTCATAATGTAATGGTTAACTCTATCTTACTTTGCAAAGTGGAAGGAAATAAAGTTATATTCAAAAGAAAATGATAATAATAAAGAAAATTATGATGATAATAATAATAATAATAGTAATAATACATTTGTTTAGCTTGTGCACTTGTAAACTACTGTTAAATGTTATAATATGTTTGCTGTGGATTGTTTTGCCCTGGTCCAGCAATAAAAAGTTTTTATTTCCTACCAAGTTTCACTTTTTCAGTAAACAAACATAAGTAAGTAAGCAAATAAATACATAAATAATCAGTTAACATTTACAGTTTTGTTATGTTGATTATTATGTTTGAATGATTTATTATTTCCTCAACACAAACTTTTAATAAAATATTAAATATAAAAGATTGCAACAGTATGAACATAGCAACAGTGTCTACTGCTTGCAAAAAAAGGTGAACTGAAAGAATATCATTTCCATTATTTACAATTTGTAAGAACTACAGTCAGCTCTGTTAAATGTGCTGTCTGTGACACTAACAGTGTAACCATCGTTATAGACTCATTGGCTAGGAAAATAAGTGTATCTGGTGTTTTTACATTGCATTATGAGCACACCAGATTTGTATACATATTGCAGCATTAGCATTCCAGGCATATGCACATCTTTTTGCATGAATACATCATGCTTGAACACAGCTTGCAATATGAGCATGTGATGAAGTACACAGTACAGTGTGCAAAATGCAGCTTGTAATAAAAGCACTCGAGACATGGACACAGCTTCCAGAATGAGCATGGTAAAACATTGTCTCATCACCATCATGCCAGGACCATGCAGAACCTGCATTGCGAGTGCACCAGATTGTAGCAAGAGTATGCCACTAGTTTACAAGTGCTCCAGTAGTGTACACATATTGCAGTGTGACCCATATTAAGACCATACACACAAACACACACACACACACACACACACACACACACACACACACACACACACACACACACACACACACAGTTTGCATTCTGATAATGACAGAAGTGTGCACTGCTTGGAATATGAGCACGATAGGATTGTTACCTAAGGAGCAGACAAAATTCTGACAAAGCCCTCAGTGGTTGCTCCATCCATTACTCCACCCATTTCAAGAAGTAAATGTGCATCACTTCTCTTCAAAGTTACTAATCCTGATAACAGCAGTCTTGAATAAACAGTAAACAACATGCTAAATGCATTAGATGGGTTTGCTATATCCTCTGGTTCAGTATAGGTGGTTCCATTTAGAGCAACTCAGCTGTACATTTCTGTTGATGTTACAGATGTAGTCAAAGAAGGTCTTGCGGTTGTCCTTAGCCTGAATAGCTATTTTAGACTTAAATTTGGCTTTGGTAGACTTCATTAAACTCATGAGTTCCTTATTTAATTTGATGATGGAGTCCTTATCATGCTGGGTGACACATTTGTTTGTCTTGGCCAATATTTTCTTTCTTTAATGATATAGTCTACATATATTATGGTTCCACCAGGGTGGTTTGTATTTTTGAGTTTGCTCTAGTGGGTATAGCTGCCTGTCTACAGCTGTTTACATGCAAACATAAGTTCTCTGTGTATTTGTCCACAAAAGTGGATTTTTGGGGGTTTGGATATAATTTAAATCTTGCTAGAGTATCACTTAGTAGAAGGACATTTGCCTTGGTAGAAATTTTAAAAGTTCCAGGGTTTGTGAGAGCACTAGGCTTTACTTATATTTCAAACAAGACAGATTTGTGATTCAACTTAATGAGTGAGGACATTGCACTTGGATTGGTGCATAATTCCCCCACGTTAGTCAGGACAAGGTCAAGGATGTTATTGCCCCTGGTGGGCATGTGAATTAGCTGGTCCAAAGAGTCTGTGCTGACAAATTCCGGGGCTCTCTAGAGCTACGTAGCCTAGTTGGCTAATGCACTATTCTGTGTGCACCTGGGGTACTGTATGTCTCCCAATCTGCAGCGGGGTAGTTGAAGTCTTCCAGGAGTAAGATGTTGGGTTTAATGCTAAGCAGCTCCGGTTCATTTAAGTAGGTAGGTTTCCTGTGTCACAGAGCAGATTCTGTAGCTTGCTATTATAGGGCAGGGTACTTTGCTTATGGTGAGCTGGCCAAGAAGTGGATTACATTATGTAGCTTGATGAGCCTTGACAAGCCTTGAGGTGAATTTACTGTATCTTTCACATGTCAAGAAGATAAAAAAAATGTGGTGAACAAGTAGTGCACAGATATAAACAGATGCAATATAAAAATAAAATAAATAAATAATTAACAAAGTCTAGGGAGGACAATTATCTATAACGCCAACTATAGAGAAAAGGAATGCCTGAGCAGCTGGATCTATTTATAGTTTTATTTACTAATTATTTGTTAACTATTCAAGGAGGTTGGTCCATTTTTCATTTGTGACCTAATCCATAAGAGCATGAGTAAATAATATAGACAGAAAGATAGATAGATAGATAGATAGATAGATAAATAGATAGATAGATAGATAGATAGATAGATAGATAGATAGATAGATAGATAGATAGATAGATAGATAGATAGATAGATAGATAGACAGTGTAGACAGAAAGACATACAGACAGGCAGGTAGATGGGTAGACAGATTGAAAGATAGACAGACAGGCAGACAGAAAATTCAGTGAAGCAAATCCAACATAATGGTTTAGATAGAAAACTCAAGTATCCAAATAAAACCCAAATAGATATAAAGAAAATATGCAAACTATATAGGCAGTCACCAGAAATCAGGACTGAACTCCAGCCCTTGAAGTTGCATATAGAGATCTCCTTCCCACTGAACTTCCATGCTGCTTTAGGAAATGAAATTCTCTCTCCTTACTTAGAAAGGTGAAATTGATTTTGATGGCAAGCAGCTGAGTGCTAACCTGGCCTAAGGGACACCTCCATCAGTGATCTATTCCAGTATCCGCAGTGCGGCAGGATTCCTTAGGAGACATTATTCTAAACAGTGCATGAAGCACTGCCTCTGAAATTGTCCCCTCTACAGTAAATAACCCATTTATCATAACTGAAAAGAACTGAAACAGAGTAGCATCTATAAAACAACTTTCTTGAGTGGAAACTTAAAAATGCATATGCTAAGATAGCTGAATAACAAACAAATCACATGGAAAACTACTAAGATGCTGGATGATTTTACAATCATGGTTACCAGCATTAGAAAGAAGCATTTTGTTTTTATACCATGTTTTATTCATTCATTCATTTGCCATTATATGCTTTGTCATATTCTAGACCAACAAAAAGCCATAGTCGACCCCAGCAAGCAATAGACATATGTCTGATAGTCCATTGTAGAACACATGATGCAGTAATACACACACACACACACACACACACACACACACACACGCACACACGCACACACGCACACACACAGACACACACACACACACACACACACACACACACACACACACACACACACACACACACACACACACACACACACAAAACTAAAGGAACTTTAAATGATCAGAAGGAAGTACATTTGGGGATTGAAACAGAAAACTGAGTACTGTGAGACAATTAGGGCTAAGCACTGCACCATTCTGTTACTGTAGGTTTCATTTATTTATTTGTCTGTGTGTTTATTCGTTTATTTATTATTATGTTTTGATATCTGGTTAGTCCTTGTGGAAAACTCAAGTGGCTTTTACTGTGGAAAGTTGTGGACACGAGTATCTCAATTTACCTGGTCTAGCTGATATATTCTGCAGTAGGAGATGACCTGCATACAGAGGGTTTTAATTTTGTAACTCCATGCATTAATATCTGTGAGATATTATTGCTATCTTAATACTTCTTTTACAATGTACTAAACTGATTTCTGACAGTCACTAGTCTCAGACACTGGAGGTCAGTCAGAGAAATGTAATAAAATAGTGTAGACTGTAGATTAATAACTCTCCTAAAAAGGCTCAAAGCATTAATTCTGATGCATAACATCGGAAAAATGATGAAGACAGCAGGTTAGATATAGATTATTAATATTAAACTTGGGCAAGAAAGGTATATGAGAAAACCTTAAAAAAACTTTTTTTTGTTCAGAAAATAGAGTTTGGGAGTGGGTCATCACTCACTGCATGCCTTCTTGTGTTATATGTCTATAAAGGGAAGTTATGCAAATTCATAACCTGGTAGTGGTAGAGTCTTATTAGTCAATATGTTGAGGGAAGCTGAGGTCACAAAGGCATAGGAGTTTGATTAGTTCCACTATAAAAAAATAATTTGAAATTCATCTGTGGCAAAAATAGTGACTTAGTCATGTCAGAGGCCAGTAGAACATATCATCAGTCTAGAAAATGTGTGTAAAAGGATTCACTTGTCCTTCAGACATCAAGATACTGACAATGTGCCCTTACCTTTTTACCTTCTCCAGCAGACTCTGTTGCATTTATCCCCTGGGACTCTCCTCGAGGCTCTGTAAGCCACACAATGACTTGACTTAGTAGTATGTGGGTGACAAGTTAAGATGAGATGTTAGCATAAACGTCTGATGTACAATGGATTGTTTTATTCGAAGCTACAATGTGACATTAATACAATACCATAGCTACAACTAGACTGGGACATGCTTCAGACTATCTCCATCAGTTAGTTACTACATCCTGATTCTTTCAGGAAATGATCTCCCTACAGGCTGCTGTGTCACAGGTGTGAATTTGAGGACATCCCTGTAGCCATAATATCCTATACCCTTCCTACAGCTATATAATAGCTGTCTTCTGACTTCTCTCAGATGTTTAAAGACATGGCCTGTTTTAACTTCTCAGCTTGGTTATCCATGCTGAGGCTTATTAAGCAAACGCTGATCACATTCTGCAAATAACTAACTGCTGAATTCTTCAGAGAGCAAACATGGTGCCAGTCTCTGGATGTTCAGACCATATGCAGTGCAATATGATTTGCTTGCGTGTGTGTATATATATGCTTTTGGACATTTGTTTGTGCATATTTATTAAACACTTCTAATAAATGTAGGTTGTTCTAACACTTACACAAAAAAGCAGAAATCTCCATTTCTTTGAGGAAAGAGACAGCAGACACAACTGAGGTAATGTGAGATGATATCTAATAATACAGTGTACAGCTGTTTCAGGATCAGCTTTCAGGAAGTAATGTTAAAAATCAAATGACAGAAAAAAGTAAGTCGAAGGTATAAAACTTGCTGGCAGACATGAAAACAAAGGAGAAAAAACACAAAAACAATAGAAGTGACTTTATTAATATTCTAAAACTCAGGACTGAATCAATCTAGAATTTAAATGGCACAGATATTGTTCCATTAATTTATTTTATAAACTTCAACAGCTGTCATTATCACCAAGCTTATTAAAAGAGACGTGTTGATGGATAGCTATCAGCTTTTTTCCGAGTGACTACAGAAAATCAGGAAAAAGCCTGAGAATGACCTGCTAATTGTCTTCAGAGGACAGCACCTGATGGGTGAAATCAGCACCTTGGACATAAAAAGGAATGACTTTGCTATTAAAACCACCAATGTAAATAAAACAATGTGTGCAGAGTTAGATAAATTCAGTGGGGAACAACATGGTTAAAGGAGTAAATGAGAGCTGAGTATGCCAAACAGAATATGTGACATGATAAAAAGCTTTCAGCATATTTCTAAAATAGACATGTACTGATTTTACATTTTCAGTTCAGACCAATAAGACCTATTTAAAATGATTATGCAATGCACAAAGCATGTCCTATCTACTTAATACAGTTTAAGGTTATCAGATTAACTTTTTATGATTAAATTGTGAATGTTTATGAAAGGAAATAGAGCAAACTGTATTATGGGAAATGCCAGTTTGTAACAAAACCTACAAGACAAATGTAAGATTCACTGTTTTGTAAAAACTTTTCTTTTTATTTGGCTAGCATGAAGTGTATATTTCAAATAATTTGATGTTTGCTGTGTTTCACTGCAGAATGTGAAATAAAATGTATTATCCACCTAGGACATGCACAACAGAGTATAATTACCTGTCCATTTCTAATGATTTCTGAATATTAAAAAAAATGCAATCATAATTTGACACTACAAAGCTTTCTTCAGAATGAATTCTACATCAAATATAGTTCAACCTAAGTGTTGTTTGGAGCAAATGAATTGTAGGATATCATGATATTTTTCAAGTGTTCTCAGTGCGTATTTTATGTGCCTGTAACATATAATGCAACAAACATTACATCGTTTGAATCATAACTGGTTGCTGGGGCCTACTACAGCATGTATGTATGCTGAGTAAGTTTAGAGTTCTCAACAATGGTTTCAGTATACTAAAAGTAACTCAGGCAGGTAATAAATGAGTATGATTTCACCTACTGTCTGAATACCTGCCTTGTGTGGGGGGCTTATATTCCTGAGTAACCAGACTAACCATTTGTAGATTAAAGAATCCCTCCCCATTCCTGCATACATGTCAGGAAAAAATGCGGTGCTGTCCTTTTTCCGTTTTGCAAAAAAAAAAAAAAAAAAAACCCGCTGTACTGTTATTGCATAACCACTTCTTAAAGTAAAGCAGCGCCTGCCTCACAATGGGTAATTCATAAATGACTCATAGATAAGCATCTCGGACTAAATGCCTCTACTAAATTTGTGAAACAAACCACGTACATAGTTCTACCATCATGTACAAACCCCAATATCACCCCAAATGAAGATTTCATTCTCCAATGGCTCTCTATTTCTTAAAAAGTACTTAGCAGTTGTTTCTTTAAATATTTCCATCACCAGACAGTGCTTTCTTCACAAATATAAAACCCAAACTCAAATAATCATTTGACTCTAGAATGGATCCTCACCAACATACTCCACAGAGTTCACCCACCAGCAGTGCAGCCCTACATCTTGAGTGATCACTGCCCAGTTCTTGCAATTTGTTTGCCAAATTCAATAAGTGGAAATGATACCTATCAGACACTGAAAACTGTCAACCATTCCAAGTTCCTTGGAGTCATCCTTAACATCTCACTAACATTCATCTTGCATTTTGACTCTAGAATACATTTAGCTCAATGATAAAACCTTCAGATTAAGCAGCTCCCTTCATTGGTCGAAGTATGGAAACATTCAGTAAAGAAGTCTCTCAGCCTTTGAATATCATCACCCCCTTGTATCTTTTCTCTAAAAGAAGTCTTCCAAGATTTCATGAGTGTTGAAATAAAATCTGCCACTTTATCTGTCATTGTTTTTTATGTTTTAAAATGAGCAATATTACATCTCCCTTTCCAGAGATAAGCCTATATACCCAGCACAGGGCCATCTGCATTCTTAATAATCCTACTTGCAAGCTTCAGCACCTGTAACATTGCTTAAAAGTCTGCAGCCCCTCCTCATTTCCATGAATTTTCATTAGCTTTCCCACCAATATTTTTTATTCTCTTTTCCACCTAGTCACTTATTTTTCACTCCTTTCCAGCCACAAAGCCTTTTATTGTAATGCTTGTCACAATATTTTCATAATCTCTGCATTGTACCTTCTTACCAGTCATCAGCCAAAACCTTTTTTCAATCAGCTCTTTCCTGTAAAGGTCCCTGTAGGAAAATTAGCCAAATTTCACACAAATTCCCCCAGCAGCCCTGTGCATACATCCCCTTACAAAGAGCTAAAAACATGTTACTAAATCCTCTACCTGTGATTTCCCAGAAATCGCTGTGTATCATCACCATGGACCCTGGCAGCTATCTACTCTGAAATGTCTTACAGCTCCTTAACCTCTCTTTCATCGTAATGACTCTATTCAGTTTCACTGCCATGTGACTTATATTCCCTTAACAGTAACAAGCTTCATTCCTTCTTGCTTTATATAGTGCTTAGTCCAGCAGTATTGCTGTGTAGAATTGTTTTCGTTAGTTTTTTCTTTAACAATTTTTATGTACCTTGGCGTAATGTATATGCTCTTAGTTGTTTAAAATTATGATGGCAAAAAGGTTGTGCTAGAAAGAGGCCATTGAGGTTCAAGCTGCCTACCTACTCAAAAAATAAATAAATAAATAAACAGATACTACACATACATAAATAAAATATGTAAAAATAAATAAACAAAACAAATAAATACCTTATATTAACAGCTTTTCTTATATCCTCCTTCTGTCACTATTTCTGATGCAAGGAACTTTGTTGGACCATATTTTAGACTTTCTATGTCATTTCAAGGCAACTATCTCCTATTTTGCATGTGTGTGCAAGTTCACACACACACACACACACACACACACGCACGCACGCACGCACGCACACAAACACACACACACACACACACACACACACACACACGCACGCACGCACACACGCACACACACAGACACACACACACACAGACACACACACACACACACACACACACGCATGCACGCACGCACTTTATTTTATTTGATATTAAAGCTACAGGAGGCAGCACTTAATTTCAAGTGAAATTTCTGTGTAGAAACTGCTTTTACCTTTGAAGTGCTCATGGTGATAACTGACGTATTGTAGAGAATGAGGAAACTGGTGTAGACGTCTGTAGATAAACTATTTTTCCACTCCTGATTTTTTTCCTAACATGGAAGAATATACCATGGCTTTGCTGTAGGCTATCTCTTTACAGCAGTATGCTTCCTCCATACAGCATGAGGGGGGAACAGAAACCTGAACTCAGATGTTTTCAGCTCAACAGTCTAGTAAATAAGTTACAAAAATAGCAAGACAAGTGAGCGCAAGCAGAGCTGGGGATCACAATTATGTAAAAAAATCCGTTCTTTTTCCACAAGCCACTATAGTACAATGAAAACTTTTATTAAGCAAGATACACACAATCAGATAAGCGCTTTCATCTCTGCTGATTCCGAGAGTGTGGAGAGTGGAAAAAGAACGGATTTTTTACATCATTGTGATCCCCAGCTCTGCTTGTGCTCACTTTTCTGGCTATTTTTGAGACTAGTAAATAACACAATGGGCAGCTATGTTAAAAATGCAACATTTTTGTCTCAGATGTACTTCCATCCCTAGAGAATGAACATATTAAAAAGAGCATGCCTTATCAGTTTCTCCCACTCTGTGACATTTCTATCCATGTCAGCTTCTTTAGTGAACACAATGCTGGAGCTGAAATCTCATAGGTTCATAGGTTCATAGGACAATACTAGGCTATTGGCCAGGAGACCCTTATAAGCCTAGCCAAGAATATCATCCATGTTCCCACAAAGTCAGCACCTGTTTCCTCTGTCCATCAGGGACATAGGTGGGATCATAGGGGTGTATTTTCTGTTTCCCATCCAGTCATCCAGGTTCATTTTAAAGAGGGATAGTGAGGTACTCTGCTTGACATGGAGAGGGAGTCTATCCACATATGGGGACTCTGGGACACAAATCTATCCCGCCAACAAGTTCTATTAATCTCACTGACCAGGTTGAGGCCTTGCATCTGGGTTGCGCTGGTCCCAAGGAGGCTGTATCTTTTGCCTTTGAGAGGGCATTAAAGACCTGCTCCCTGGTGATGAGGGCAGGGGGGCAGGTGCTGGGGATGTCCTGGTTTACTGATGGGTTGGACAGGGGGGTGAAGCTTTCACTGAACCTGTCTGTCAGCAGGTTGGCTATATCTATGGCATTTATGTATGTGGTGTTCTTGAGCAGCAGTTCAGAGCAAATTTGAGTGTTACCTTTGAGTCTGAGGCCATATGCGAAGAAGGCCTTGTGATTGTCCTTTGTGGATGTGGCCAATTTGGACTTAAAGTTAGCCTTAGAGGATTTCACCAGTGACCTTATTTGCTTGTTCAGACAAAGAAGAGATTGCTTCCAGCTAGGCACCTGCTCCTCCTTGGTCCTGGACAGCAATTTTTTCCTTTTATTATAGAGTTTGTTTATTGCTGCTGCTGTCCACTAGACAGGTTTACCTTTCCTTGAAAAAGATGATTTGGTTATGTCAGGTATTGCTGAGTCCATGCAGCTATGTAGATGCTCATATAGTTTTTTGGTGTAGGCTTAGACATTAGTGCTAGTTCCAACTGAAAGGATGGCGGCTGTGAATCTGCTTATACCTGCTCTCAGGAGAATGCATTCAGCTTTGAAAAAGTTTTTTTTGTTTAATCCTGGCAAGGGGGGGGGGGGGTATTCAGGGGAGATGGTGACTTTGAAAGCGATCGCTTTATGGCAGATTTCACCAAGGAGGATGACACTGTAAGGGTCCTACAGTGGTTACTCATGTTGGTTAGTACCAAGTCCAGGATATTTTCACCTGTCATGGGGGTGTTGACCAGCTGATCCAATACATTGGGACTGATGAAGTCGAGGCATCTCTGGGCATTCGTATTTGGGCTAGAATAGGTCTTCCACTCTGTGGTTGGGTAGTTAAAGTCACCCATGATCAGGGTAGAGGGTTGAATCTTCATGGAGTGGATGTCCTGAGTCATGGTTGGGGGTCTGTAGCTAGCTATGATTTGAATAAGTATTTTGTTAACAGGTAACTGCATCTGGAGTGTCTCCTGTGTGTCATACTGTCTGACCCGCCTGGAGGTGTGTATGTCTTTGATAAATATTGAAACACCACCTCCTTTGGCTTTTTAGTCCTCTGTTTGTAGTCTGAAAGTATGGCAGGTCAAGTAACCTCATAAGGCAGGGGTTGCTCTCTACAGCTTTGAACCAGGTTTCAGTGCTGCACAAATGTCAGCATCTTCCAGAGTGAGGAATGCTTGCAATGAGTGCAGTTTCGTGTTAAGACTCCTAGCATTTTGCAGCATGACCTTTAAATTTAGTTTATAATTTTTCACGTTGGTAATTTTGTCCTCATGACTTTGCCTAAAAAAGATACTATGGGGGAGGCAAGAGCCTTTGACAGACATCTGAAGCCCAGGGAAGACAGATGAAGGCCATCCCTGGCAAAGCATCGTGGTCTGTCAATCATGTCCTCCCAGGCTGTCAGGTACTGGATCCCCTTGGAATAACACCAGAAACTAAGCCAATTGTTAAAGTGAATCATTTTCTGTTTGTATTGAGGCATCATTCTGGGTGACAGTAGGATATTGCTTAAGGCGAGGGATGTACCTGCCTGGGACACATATTCAGCGAGCTCAATCATGTCTCTCTTTGTATAGTCCAGAGAGGTATGTCTCAAGTCATTCACACCAACATGGACTATGACAGAATCATAACAGTAGCTGTTGTTGAGAGACTTGAGTGCATGTGTGATATGGCAGATTCTAGCATCTGACAAGCAACTTACTGTGACTTTCTCCTTGTCTAGCCTGGTGAGGGGCACATCTGTGTGTCTCATGATAGAGTCTCCTATGACTAGTATGCTAGGTTTGTGGCTGGGCCTTAGAGGGTGTGAGACAGGTGTGTGCACTACGTTTGGTGTTTGGTGCTGTGGGTTGTGATGTGTGTGTGTGTTTTTGCCGTGGAGGTCTCTTTTGTTTAGGCATGTTTTTGTTGAGAACCTTTGCATGTGTGGGAATGTGTTGTCATGGCTGGCCTTAGGCATAGGTGAACTAGGCAGCCGCCTAGGGCACTGTACAGGTTGGCCTTGTAAAGGGAGCATTTTTATGTATTTCTTTATTTATTTATTTTAATTAATTTACTTTTATTTTGCAATCTTTTCGGGCGCCCTGCCTCTGAGTGAAGGGCGCCAAAACAATAGGGAGGGGGGGAAGGGTGAGCACCCTCCCACTTTTATAGCTTCAGATTGGCTGGGAGGCTTCAATAGGTTTAAAAAAAAAAAAAAAAAAAAAAATCTACCGTCACACGCGGAACTTACGCTAGCAGTTCAGTTAAGAGAGGGGTTAAGGTCATGTGAACGCGTTTGGCTGTTGTTCGGTTTAAAAAGAAGGTAAGAGTATGTTTGTGTTTGTGATTTAAACTGTTCACTTCTGTATGCAAGAGAAAGTGTGTGTTTGTGTGTGTGTGTGTGTGTGTGTGTGTGTGTGTGTGTGTGTGTGTGTGTGCGTGCGTGCGTGCGTGTGTGTGTGTGTGTGTGTGTGTGTGTGTGTATATGCATGTATGTGTATGGAATTTAAATTACTCGTTCTGTTTATATGAGAGATAAAGTGTGTGTTACTGTGTGAGATAGTATGCGTGTATATGAGAGAGAGTGCGTGAAGAAACCACAAAATAAATATTCCCAGAATGTCACTTGTATAGCAATCTCTGTTATCTGAGTAAACTTTTCTAGCAATGTTTTACTCTGATATTTGTTGCTCAAAAAATACACATTTTAAAACAGTATTTCTTCAACAAAAGGTTTTAGATTTGGACAAGTAACAGTTTTCAGTCAAATGCTGTATTCTTGCAAAGAGTGGTTTTCATTCATCTAAGAATACCTGTTTGATTGAATATTACAACCTATCCCTAGCTGTTCAAGGTTGCAATATGGAAATGTTTCAAAATATGGTAGAGCCCATGTTAGAAGTTAAACTAAACAGCAGGAAAATATAGGTACAGGCTCAATACCGTATCCATATCTGAATTAAATCATGGTAAAGGAAGGACTTTATCAAACTGAGTACTTAACATTTCTTATTGATCTCTCAAGATATCAACTACATCTGCTTTTCAAATTTAGCCAAGTAAAAATAATTCTATTTCTTCCATATATTCTGTACAGATGTGCTGTAAATGCATGCTTAATTCTTTATTCTGGTATGTCAAAGCAATCGATACTTAAGGAAACAAATCCAAACTGATCAATGGAAGGTCCCTTAGTAAAAGTAAAACTCAAGCATGTTGACTTAAAATGTATTTTTGCTCTATTTTACACTTGATAAGATGTACTTTGATGTAAAGCTTTATTTCTTTTGCATCAAACTTACCAGTATATAATTACAATATGCTCTTTCAGTAATTCTTTAAGCAGACCTTACAGAATGATATACATATACCACTCACTAAAAAGCAAACAAACAAAAATGGTTAAGTCCTATCAAGATCGGATATTTTAGTTCTTGCCATTACTATGTACCCATTTTGTTTTAATAGGTTTTCATCTCTCTGCCAACTTTGCAAAGCAATAACAATAGTTGTCTAAAGGATACAACAATCAAAAAAATAAATACTATCAACAATGACAGATTGATTCAAGTATGTCACCATTACCTGAATGTCAGCTAAGCTTGGGGTATTGAATCCTAGAAGAAGGAAAAACCTCAGCTAAATTTTCTTGGTTGTGTGAAATGTAAATGTTATGACCCATGGTGACAAGGACTTCACAGAGATTTCAAAGATTGAAAGTTAATAAAGGCAAAACAGCATGCTGGGTAATACTTTCATTAGCACAATTAGACACTTTGAATGGGTAGTTTTTTAGCTTTGTGCAGAAGTTGTGAAGCTTGTTTTTGTGGTAGTTATGATACAGTTTATTACTGTTTTCTTAACTATAGTGTTAATGTAGTTAATGGCAATTCATTGTGCGTGGGCTTTTCTCTTTTCTCCATGGTTGGTAGATCATGGAGTTAGTATACAGATGAAAGGGAGTGAGGGATTAAAACCATACATAAAAGCTTTTGTCTGTCTATTTCTTTCTTTTTTGTAGTTTCAGATGACTGTTTTATTTTGTTTTTTACAGGGAATCATGGCCAGTTTTATTTGTGTTTTGGTGCCTGTAGCAATTTACTCTGTGTGAGGTTCATGGCCGGCCTGAGGCATAGGCGAACTAGGTGACTGACACAAATCATGTTATTCTACCAACTTTAAGGTGCAATATTTAAAATATATCCCTATTTATTTGGCCATTGCATCCACATTATGTTAGGCTTTTGTCTAGATTGCTTGCACTAAGAGGTTGAGAAGTATGCATACCTCTCAAATGTTCAGATTTGTGCCTCATATTTTAGGCCTATTCCTCATAAAAGTTTTGGTTTTCTGGCAAATCACTGAGGATTTAAAAAATTAACTTAAATAACTAAATGTCCTACATTTGAATTTCAACCTTCATTTCCTTCAGAAAATGTATGCCAAGACAAATACTGTTATTCTAGCAACTTTCTAAGCCTCTAAGAGCAATATTTATAAACTGTCCCTGTTTGGGGGTCTTTGCCCCCTCCCCAATATTTTAGGCTTTTTTTCAGATTTCTTGTGCTAAGAGTTTAAGAGGTATGGAGACATGGTATGTAATAACCTAGTTGCAGATTATTTGGTGCATTTTATGGGGGATAGAGGTTCTGCATTTCTTAGTGTGCCCTCCTTTGTATAAGATGCCTAGTAACTATGAACTTGTGTGTCAGGCTCTCAGTCATTCCCTATTGCAATATTACCAGTGTATCTTTTTTTTTAATGTAACATAGGCGCAATTAATTCTTCAAGGGCAGCAAGCACTGAATTTGTAGATGAGACACTGAAATGTAAAGTTGTTAGGCAGTAACAGCCTTTTATTAGTTTCAAATCTCTAATGTAGAATTATTCAGATGAATTTTACTTCTGCAGAGATTGTGCTTATTGACTGATACTCGTGGATTGTAATGATAGAAGTTTGAGTGGCCTTTTATGATTTAAATGTTCTGAAGTGGGCTGTTTTCTCATGATTGGGTCATACATTTAATTTCATTGCTTACTGGAAAAATGTTCAAAACTACAACTTTAAAACACACACACTAACAGGTGGTGCTTTATTATACAAGGAATATAGTTTAATACAATCAGGAAGGTGAATCAAAGAACACATACATATATGCATGGCCATAAGAATGTGTTCAAGGAGCCTATAGTTTGAAAAGAGCCTAAAGGTAAACTTAATTCTCCACTGGCCAGATACATTTTCAATGTTTCAAAGAATGTGAGTTTCAAGGGCAGAGAAGTTTTACTGCTCATGCTAAATCTGTTTTCATTGTGAGACTGTATTATTTGTTTAGCAAATGGCTATCAGTGTTTGTGCTATTTTATTTCAATATCAGTAATCATTGTAGAAGTAAATAAGAAAACAGTATGCACACCGGTAGGTTTGAACTGTGTTCATGGTAACTGGGGAGAAATAGCCAAGTAATGGAACACTGGTATGAGGGGTCTGCTCTGGGAGGGGCCCAATCTATTACCCTGCTTAGGGCCTCATTTGACCATGATCCAGTGCTGCTAATTAAAGTATGAGAATAGATTACATGGCCCCTTAATATCTGAAAAAAAAAAAAACACTCCTTGATGGCGGTGCCTTCTCCATGCTTTACATGCACACATGCCGACAGGAGTAGTGAGTCTTGAAAAATTACCATTTTCAAAAGTGGGTCTCGGTCCATAAAGGTTTGGGAACCACTGCATACACCACCTACCTGGAGTGCTGACAGAAATGTGAGTTTGAGTTTCATTTTCAGGGAATTAAGACTTTCAGTGCATTTTCAAGGGAATCATGAGTTTCAGTTCATTTTCATGGAACTGTGAGCTTCAAAGGGAGAACGGTTACTGCTGCTCATGCTAAGTCTGTTTTCAATGTGCACCTGGCACACTTGTGTTGTAGAATCTGAAAGCAGTGTTAGTAGCATTATTGCCTTTGCAGAAGGCTGTGGATTCTACTTCCACACCATGGAAATGGAGTGCTGATATTCCAGTACCCATATGATTGCTGATTATTTGGTGCATTATAAGGGGGGAAGGGGTTCTACATTCCTGAGTATGTCCTCCTTTGTATGGGATGCCTAGTGACTATAAACTTGTTGGTTTGTTAGTCATTTCCTATTGCAATATAACAACTTACCAATTTTTTAATGTAATATAGGCAATTAATTCTTCAAGGGCTGCTGGCAGTGAATTTGTAGATAAAACATTTTGATGTAAAGTTGTTTGCCAGTAGCAACCTATTCATTAGTTACAGATTCTTCAATCTAGAATTATTCAGATGATTTTACTTCTGCATAGATTGTGAATATCAAGTGATAATGGTGGATTGTAATGACAAAAGTCTTGAGTGGCCTTTTATGGTTGAAATTTTCTGAAACGGGTAGTTATTGGTTCATACATTTTGTCTCATTGCTTATTACAAGAATGCTTAAAACTACAAATGTAAAACCCATTCTAACAAGTGGTGCTGTATTATACAAGGAATATAATTTAATACAATCAGGAAGGTGAATCAAAGAACAAATATGTGTATTCAATGCCCTAAAAGTGTGTGCAAGTAGTCTGTTTTGAAAATAGCCCAAAGATAGACTTAATTTTCCACTGGCCAGATGCATTTTCTATGAATGTGGGTTTTCATGCTGTTTCAATTAATGTGAGTTATGTTGTTTCAATGGATTTATTCCCACTTGGTCATGACAAGATTTGCAAACAACCCACCACAGGTGGATCCCATAGCCACACCTGAATGTAGAAGAAACAATTCTTTGTCGAAAATGAAAAAGTTGTTTAACACAATTTCTAAAAGTGTTTCAAAAGTGTTTATTCTTTCTTGTGTCACCCCCTTCTCAAATAAGTATTCTGAAAACCACTGAATTCCCAAGTCATGAGAAATAACTGTATAAAGGAATTTTACATCAATAGTGACAAAGATGTAACTGTGACTGTACTCTAGTTGGTTATTTTTTTTTCTACAAAGTGCCATGAATCTTTACAGATATGTTCTTCCTCAGAACAAGATGTTTCAGTTTCTCTTAAAGAAATTTAGAATATGGGTGGGTGATGGAGCCTCTTATATCAACAATCAGTCTCATCAGTGGTGAAATGATGCTTTATGAATTTTTGGAACTCCAGAAATAGTTGGTATTCTGGGTAAAGCTAAATTCAAATAGCTAAATTCATGTAAATCAGTTTGTCCATCAATGAACAGATCATTTAACACCTTTCTCACTCTTTTATATGCTGTATTAAGTTTACTGAGTGAGACCTGAACATAAGCTTGCCTACAAGCATCTCAACTAGAGTACAGTGACTTACATCTTTGTCACTGTTAATGTAAAAGACCTTTATACGGTTATTCATCATGACATGGGAAATTCAGTGGTTTTCAGAATATTTATTTGATAAGGGGTTAATGCAAAAAGAATAAACACTTTTGAAACTTGCAAAACAACTTTTGATTTTTGACAAAGAAATTTTTTCTTCAACATTCAGGTGTGGCTATGGGTTCTGCCCGCAGTTGACTGCAGTGAGAACAGAACCCCTACCAATCTAAATACACAGACTATAGAGTTCAGTACTTTACACAAGTGCCACTGCACAAGTCATTTACAAGGCTGCAGGGCAACTTATACTGGATGACATCAACAGTGGATGTTGGACAGAAGATGCTGGGAGGCCTGCATGTAATGGATGTTTATGATGCTTGTGCAAGTGTCAAAATACTGTCAAGCCATGGAACTGGAGTGGTAACTGTCAGATACATGCTTATGCTCTTCTGCCTAGATAGATAGACACACACACACACACACACACACACACACACACACACACACACACACACTAGTTGACTGCAGTGAGAAGAGAACCCCCTACTTAAGTACACAGACTACAGAGTTCAAGGCTTTACACAAGCACAATTGCACAATTCTGACTTTTACAAAGCTGCAGGACAACCTATAGTGGATGACATCAGCACTGGATGCTGGAGAGAAGATGTTGGAAGGCCTACATGAAATGGATGTGCAGGCATGTACAACTGGGAAGATAATTTAAGTTCTGCATGTTACTAGACTGATGAGTGTGCAATGAGTAGTATGTGCTGGTTGTGTTCCAATGTGTAGGTATAGTTTAAGAGACAGCTTTACAAACTATATGCAAACAGGTGTCCACATTACTACATGTATTTGAAAATCTGGATGTGTTTTGTCATTATAAATATGCACATAGTATATCACACATTTGTTATTAATTTATGTAGTGTAGTTGATATATTTGTCAACATGTACTGAGAGATCAGGTCTGTAGTGCATGGGGAGAGGTAACACATGGTTGCATTGTAAATATCTGACATATTCTTCGGAGCTTCATTTTGTTATGTTTCCATATGTAGTTTCATGGCATGAAGACTAAATGGGCAGTAAACAGCAATAATGCGCATTAATATTTACTTTGTATAGTGCAGCAGTGAGTAGCAGGTTTACATGATGGATGGCAAAGTGTTTGCACATGCAGCATACACAGTTCTACTGCTTTGTCTGTTTGTGCATAGCTAGGCAGTGCATATAAATAAGGCTTATTGCTAAAATTATGAGAGTTAATACTAAGTGTATGAAACAGACCTGCTGTTTAGCTGTCTCTGTGGCAGCAGGTGAAAATGCATTGGCACATTTCTTTCTGATCCCAGATAATACTGGGTTCAAATCCAGGTGTATGTAATACTTTTAAATTAATAGTGATAATTCACTGTGTTACTGTGTGTTACCTTAGTATGGCATGTTTAGGCAGCATTGCTCGGAGGTAACTTCACCAAGAAAGAACCATTCACCATTGCTTGGCATTGGTGCACGAGACCAAATTCAGTGCAAGCACAGACGAAAAAAAGTGAAGGGCTCCATTGCTCTTTTTGGTACTTTTGTGTGTTGTGTGTGATTCTATTTTTGAGTAGCTTATAGGTGTTAAAACAGGGTAGATAGGAAAGTAGTAAAATGGGTAACAAGAAGGGGGAACACCAAAGGGAAATCAATACAGGAATATAGAGGAGGGAAGTAGGAAAGAACCATAGCTATCCATTTCTTTAGCAGTGTAAACTGAAAATATTGCAGATTATTAACTGAATATGGACTGTCACCTCCACAATGAGGACAACAATGCAATCATGTCATATAGCCAGTTGGACCAAATCAAGTGTGTCAAGAAGACATGTGTGTGAAACAGAGAGCTATATATAGGATGATTTTTTTTTTTTTGTGGGACAGGTGTCCATTTTTTAATTCAGTAAGACAGGAATAGTGGGTAAGAGATGTTGCTATTTCAGGTAAGTTGGGTAGGTGAAGAATCAAATGCAAACAAGTCAAACAAGACAAGATACAGGAACAGTGAGGGACACAAAAGGTTGGGGAACAACATGGTTGGGGTGAGGGAATGGAGAACACAAATTCATGCCCATCAAATATGGAGACAGTGAGAATGTAGTCCTCCCCCACAAGACTGTCATGACTGTCCCCTTACTCTGCTGGCTGTTGGAGTGTTTGAGATCTTCTCCTCATACAGATCATGAGGGAGAGCAGCCTTTCTATCCAGCATAGGTGTACACCAATGGTGCAGTGCACAACCCTATGCACCAACTCTGGCATCTCCTGGCCGGTGATGAAATACGCACCTCTGTCACTACTCACAGAAGGTACCACAGCACCAGCTGCTAGGGCAGTGTTACCTGATGGCACATATAGTGCAGGAACAGCAGAAGCAGTGCTGCCAGATTGGGTCCCAGATGTGCATCAGTGCTGGAGCTGGTGGAGCAGGGGCAGGCTGATCCACTTGAGCTGGCCTACCTGGCTGTGCTGTGAAGCATTTAGTGATTTGTTGCAGATGGATGACAGGGAGACATTTTGATGATGCATAACAGAAAATCAAAGAGAGATAAGGGTTGTGGTGAGAGAAAAAACGAGATCACATTAGTACCATTATATGTGGCATACAATGCACTTACACAATTATACAACTATTTTATCCAAACTATTATATTTAAGTATACACCCTATCAACTACAAACTATAATTAGTGATTGCTCAAAGTGATCCTTGCAATGCCCATATATTGCACATATGCTTGGTCCAAGTATATTGATTAGAGTTAACAGCAGGGCATTTATGCCACTTGTATAGAGTTAAATTTATGCAATGTTATGAAGGAAATGCCACATTGCATAGCTTCTACTCATGGTATTTGAACCCACAACCTCTGACTACACTATTACACTTGACTCCTAAAGTTGGTTTGTGCTACAGACTTATGCATGCATACTTACTTTTACAGTTAGGATATGCATGCTTACTTTGTTACTGCTGTATAGAATACAAAAAAATATATCATTAACTTTTAAAGCTACAATAATACTTCTCTTGTGCTGCGTTCATGCCACTTGCTTCCATCAGTCACTTAGACTCAGCATGAGCTTGTCAATTTAACTCTATTTTGGCATTAGCTTTGGAAAGGAAAGAAAATAAAAGCATCATGCATACCAGTCTTGCCTATATGTAGCTTTCTATGCATTAAAAAATATCTTTATTAGCATGCTTACACAACTGTGGGATGTCACCAGTTTGAAACTCAGCCAACCACTGGTTGAGCGTACCCCTCTTGTACCTTTCTAGGTCATTGAAATGGTGCCTACACTGTTCTCCAGTGTGTGGAATGCCAGTCACACTGTATACAGCCTTAGCCAAACTAATCCAAGCCTCAGACTTGTCCTGGGAGCCATAATAGTCCCCCTACAGAAGCCTTTCGCTGAGGCACTTTACCAGGAATCCAATAAATATCCTGGACTCCTGAACACCCTGCCTTTATATCTTAAACTGGGCACATCCCCCTCTAATGCCAGACATGTCTAATAGCAAAAGTAGGGCAATGGCAACTAATAATGTCCCACCAATTCCTGTTATTGCATTTAATGGTAGTGCACAGATATGAGCAATGATGCCAACTGCATTTGTGCAATGTTAAGTAGAGATCAGCAGTGCTAAGCAGGTAGGAAATTATTATTTTTTTTAATTGGAAGATTTATCTGACACGACATTAGTTTGAGAGGTGTCTGCTGCTGTAGGTTGTAAATACATTTTGAAAATTGGAAGGTAACCGTTAGGTGAGTTAACTTTGCAGACATCCACTGGGGGGGCATAATTTTCACTGACAAAACTGATTTTTAAAGTGTGGGATTCAAACGTATGCATAAGGAGCATAACATTTTTTCCACAATGGTGATTTTCCATCTTTGCTACAGAAGAAGTTCTGTTCAGGCATAGTCAATAATCATTCATAAATACAGCTGACAGTCTGAGGTGCTACCATGTATGTGTGTGACCTGTCAAGGTTTTATATATGGATTCATTTGTGTGTGTATGTGTCTTATTTAAGTGTGAACACCATCAAAGTCCAGATAGCAGGATTATATTTATAGAAGTATAGTAGATAGTGTACCCTCAGTCATACATCTGAAAACATAATATGTATGTCTTATTTCTCATGCCTGTAAGTCATATAAGCTCCACTATCTAAAGTCTCATAAGTGGGATTGAATATAATGTGAAATGGAACAACAGTAAAAATGTCTGGATTGTCCTGTATTAATAACCAGGACCATGTGTATGGCAGCCATACACTTACACCTGTTGCTGCAAAAATGCTGAAATAAGAGTTGTATATTTTTGGTTCATTGCTATAAACTTGATATACACTGTACAGTCACAACAGCAAAAATATGTTCCACTTCCTGTATTAGAACCCAGGATCATCTGTATTACAGCCCTACACTTACATTTGCTGCCTTAGGAATAGTTAAATGACAGTTACATAATTTCCTATTCATTCTTAATGTCTGTGTGTTAACCACCTTGCAGTGCTGCTTAGTGTGCTTGTGTGGTGCCCAACAGAATTCATAGAATGCATCCATTTTAAACTATTGACATCTGCATCCTGTCTTCAGGTGTGTGATGGCTGCAGGTGTTGGGAAACATTGCTAATCACTGCTCAATATCATTTACTGGTGTGGCATGATGGAAAGCAAAAATTTCAACAATGTATCCTTTCTGAACTTTGCACTTTCTATGCCCTGTCTGTAGGTGTTTTGTCTGCTTCCTGTGCGGGCCACTAGTTTAGGTTTGTGTGCTCCTAAGAGTTGCACAAGCAAAATAAGAAAGCTAAACCTGACATTCATTGTGTTTCTCCATTTCCCTTGTTTGCACTAAACCACACACCATGCAAGCACTGATATTAAAAAAATAAAGGGAAAAGTAGTTGAAATGAAGAAAAGCAGTCTATGAAATAAATACTACAAAATTTTTTGTTTGTATACATGAAATATTTTTAGACAGATCTGGACTGGAGCTCTCACTCCAATGAATCTTCAGAATACAGTAAGGGTGTCGTGCCCCCTTTGCAGCAGGGAACTAAAAACATTCTTCATACAACAAAATACAATATAGAACTAACAAAACATATGGTAATTCTTTGTATATGTCTTCATTTCAGATGTAGTGCATTGAGTGATCACACAACCCTGTATGACTATTGCTTGCAAAAATGCAGCTCTGTCTTATCTCTTTGTGTTTGTTGTTCATTCTTGACTTATCTGAACAGTAATCTGAGACATGCAGTCTGTAAGGCATTCTGTATCATTAACCTTAAAAATGTGTGAGGATATTAAATGGCAATAATATACATTTGTCAAGAAATGAAGGGGAGGTTGGAAGTTACTGAATGGAAACTGTAAAATGTGTGCTGCTTACTTACATTTAAAACCTTGATACAATTACTTCTACATTTTGTTAAATCTAACCTGACTGGCACACCCACTGAAGGTAGGGCAGTATGAATTGATGTTATGTTTGCCTTTCCACTACCAGTAATCCTTCACAATTGCAATCCATTAGCAACAAACACTGAGGGAGTGCCTGCACTATGTTTACATGTGCTACACAGAGCCAAGTAATTGGGATTCATCAATTCTAATGAGTTCACACCTCATTTGCATCTTCAGCATGTTCACAGCCCTGAATCTGCACCATAAAAAAGAACCATGTAGCTAGGGAACCTGAAAGTCAGGAGACTTCTTATCTGGATAACAAATAAGAAGATATTACTTTGGGATATATCTGCACAGAATACTATTGACCTTAAGAAAGTATGGTTGCATTTTTCAGCTGTATACTGCATCTGCTGAAATGACATTAAGAAAAATATGTTAATAGATAGATAGATAGATAGATAGATAGATAGATAGATAGATAGATGTTACTTTTATCTGTATGCATTTTTTAGAAGTGTACTGATGCAGGGCATTTCACTTTCTGAAATACACAGCCTTATTAATTGTCATCACAAATGCTAATGTTACAACTGTTTTCCTGTGTATACTCTTCTATTGTTATTTACATGAAATAGTAAATGTCTTATATTGTAAATGACAAAGGGGTATTAGCCCTTTTAGGACTGACCATACATACCTCTAGGGAAGGCTGGCCACAGGTAGACATGATTGGCAATAGCTTAAAATTGAATGTTTTGTGTTAAATTTGTAAACATGTTTCAGGGGCAGTTGATTTTATAGCATTTTTAGCATTTCACTGATAGTTTCTTAGCAAAATATGTCATTGTGTCATTTGCCTGTTCTTTTGGGGGTGGAGAGCAAAATTGCATTTCTGTTTTGGCACAAACAAGGATATATTGCTATTGTTACTTACCTTGTTTTGCAGCCAACCTTGATTTGTATGTGATTGTAATATGTTACAACCATATAATTCCTTTTTTATATTTCGATATCTTGACTGTTTTATGTTTCTTCAGTGGGTAATAGTGAAAGGCTACATTTTATGCATTATCTGGAAACAGGACTTTTAGTTATGTGATACATACGTGTATTATCCTTCTGTTATGTTTTAGGTCACCTAGGACTATGGCACCCAGTTGTCCCAGTGCCTGAAAACCCACCTTCAGTGACCCTGAGAATCAGGTCATTGTAGAAGTTTTAGGCAACATGGTGCTTTTTTGCTTGAGAGAGGACATGGTGATATGTCAGGCAGAATGCAAATCCAGCAACAGATAGTTGCTGATGTGAATGCAGTAGGCAGCCACAGTAGGACATATGATCAGGTGCATCAAGGGCTACTGACATGATTTCATCTGTACAGAGGAGACCAGCTGCAGTGACCCATGATTGGATGGGTATGGGGGCCTGCTACAAAGCCACAACTGACAGCAAATGAAGAGATCCTGCCCATTTTCAGGGATCCAGACAGCTCCCTGGAAAGTGTGGAACAGCATGTTCTTGACATTGGTGCTACTGTTTCAAGGACAACAAGTATGTCCTGAGAGGAGCTTGCAGGTAGGCTTATGCATCTCAGCTGTTAAATACTCTTGTATGTAAAATATTCACAGCAATACGCAAGTTATGTTTAACAATAAATTAATTTGGGGAGGAGTTGTATATTGCTACAGTTAACAACACATTCTGATTGATTGCACATGAGTTTAGGTTGGACCTGTTATCCAAGTTCTTGTTAAAAGTATCATTAATGGGCATATAAGGGGCAAAAAGTTTTAACCCCCTGTGTTACTATTAATTGTGATGATATTGTCATTACCTTTTGCTTAACTTCTTCCAGGACCATCATTTATGGAAAGCATAGCATCAACTGCACATGGTAAGCCAAATACTTTTTTGTCAGTAGTGATGAGCAGGTCAAAAAATATATATTTCATCCATATGTGTGATGTGGGTGTCAGGACTGTTGTGTGTATTGCTGTATTGTCTGTAGTAGTAGACCACTATTAGTTTGTTAGCATGCATTTGATCCTGACAGTGGAAGAGTAGGACTCTTACCACCTAATGTCAGAGTACAGACAGACTCTGATGATGTTAGTGGCCAAAGAGAGGCATAGTCAGGAGTGTAGAGGTGGAATCTGACACTGAGGTTGACATTCAGCTATCCCCTGTAATTCCATCAGACACAGCCAGTAGGCCTATGCCAACCCATTCCAGTGAGCCCTCAGATATTGGACTGGTGGACAGTGAGACACTTGATCAGGGAAGTGTGGTTACTGCTACTTCAGTGCCAGTTGACTCTGGCCATAGCCAAGTTGTGGGTGAGGTGCCATGCAGAAGGGTTGTTAGGGGTGCTTGGAGAAGGCCTGCTGTCCATCATTCACCTGATCTAGGTGTGTTTCCCTGTGCCACTCAACATATGTTTAGGGCCATCAAGGAGGCACAGGTATGTTCCTGTAGGTACTCCAGATAAATGCTTAAGTTTGTAGATGTGGCACAGGCTGACATGCATAACTGGCTCCACAGTGTTTCCATTTCAATGGATTGGATGAATGACACATTGGAATGTGAAGTGTCTGTGATGGAACATCTGCTGGGAGGGGATGACATCCCCCTGGACATAGGTCAATTACATCATATGCTGTTAGCTGATGTGGCCATGCCTTATCATGCTCCCATAGTGGAACTACTTCTACTAGTCTATCAGTGGTTGAGGTGTCAACACCCAGACGTGGCAGGCCATTGAGTTGTGGTCCTGAGCATCCCCATCAGTCATGCTCAGGTAGCCGTAGTGCATCTGACCCTGGCTGTGGATGTAAAAGTGCAACTCCTGGCAGAGACAGCTGTCATGGTCGGGTATGACAAAGATGAACTGCCATGTCTACCATGCATGGCTTACACCCGTCCAACATACCAAAATGTAGAGCTAGCACAGAGCTTGGCTGTGATCATGCATGCACTCATATACCAATTTCATCTGGAGGGCCCATACTGACACACACACACAACAGTTACATGGTTCAGCAAGTGAAGCTTAAAGCTCATTTTGTCTCACTGACCATTTGTTACTTTATCTGAATGTCTGCCTTCTTCTCTTTCTTACTCACACACACTCACCGAGCTTTTGTGTCAGCCTGGGTTTCCTGCCCCCCCCCCCACCCACACACACGCACACACACAACACCCTGTGCAAGTGGCGATAACTGTGCCATATCCTCATTTTCTATATTTTGGATTCAGGGATACATAGCATTTGTGTCTGATACACAGAGGGCATAGCTGACTTAGTGCTTAGTGTATCTGCATTTGTGATCTTGTTTTGGTAATTGTACCTTTGACATATTTTGAGCTTAGAAAGTTAGACAATTGACAGAATCAAACATTTTTCTGCTAACTATTTTAAGAATATTCTGAGGGTTGTGAAGTCTGAAATTGAAATGTGTTTCATTACTTTCTAACTTCTCTCTTTACTGATTTTTCATTACAAAATTATGATGCTAAACAGAATACATTCAGTGACCATCAGTACGTTTGAGAGCTATGAATGTGTGAATCTTTGCTGCCTGATGCCTACTACTTGATAGAGAACACATGTAGTCACATAAGTCTCTGCTGTCACATGTTAAAGTCATTTCTGTACAAATCTCCCACCTTTTACTTGCTTACATTACCAAGTAACAAGCAAGGATATGCCATTCATTCATATTATTACACAATATACTCCAGGTTCAACACTTACCTTGCAAATCCAGCAGTTGCAACAGTTTTATTTCAGGGCTGACTCTGTCTGATGCCAGCAGTACACAGCCATTATATGGGTAGGTAAAGGTTGTGATCATTGTCTGGCATCAATGTTACCATATGTATGTGTGTAGGAGGAAGGTTTTAGGCTCTTAGGTGGTAACTGAGTGTGCTATGCATTGCCTCTTACCCAATCAGAGGACATATTGAGCACACCTACGTCTGCCTACACCTACAGCAGTTACTGGTTCCCCCTGTGACTCTTCACCTGCTTGTGGCTGTGGTGACCTTGCCATTGGCCATAGGATGTGTGCTCCTTTCCCTTGCTGATTCTGCTAATGCTGCTTTCTCATGATGTTGTGTAACAACAGTGAATATTTCAGTACACATACATGGATTGTACTGCAGGGCTCGCCAGATGTATCTAGGTGTCCATCAGGGAAACAGGTTTGTCAAATATATTCAAAAAGTGTTTACAGAATATAGATATCTCTCTCTCTTTATATATATATATATATATATATATATATATATATATATACATATACGTACATAAGTATGTACAGATATAAATATGCACACATACATGTACACACACACACACACATACATATATATATATATATATATATATATATATACTGTATATATATATCTATATATATATATATATATATATACACTGTATAGTATATGTACACACACACACACACACACACAAACACACACACACACACACACACACACACACACACACACACAGACATATATATATATATATATATATATATATATATATATATATATATATATTTATAGTGTCAAATTGCAGGGGTCTTTATTTCAGGGAATGGAAGGGTTACTTGTGACAGAAATTTATAATAGGGATCTATGTAAAAACATAGGGATGGGGGAGGTAATGACAGAAATTCATTTCATTTCATCCCCCCGGATTGATCCTACTTCTGTCTGTCTAACCTGTCTCCCTCTCCCTGCCCTCACCTGTATCACCCTACTTCTTTTCTCTCCCACCTTAACTCACTGTATTACTCCTACATCTTCCATCTTACTCTACCTTGCACTTGCATTTTACTATTCAAATAAATACTCAAAATTGTTCCTAACATTTGTATTTCTCACTGCTTCTTTGCAGGAGAACTGAAGATATAGAATGCCATTTATTTTCTTCTTTCTATTTGTTTAACTTTCATTCTGTACTTTAACAGCCTACACATCTCTGATTCTTAGAATCTATTAACAATCTCATATCATATCTGTAATCTGTACAGTTTTCCTTAAATTGTTAACCTTCATTTATTTATTAGTTATGTTTTTCAGTAGTTATGAATTGTAATATATATGTATTTGTGGAGCGTTTCTACCCGGGTCTCCACTGAAAAAGGGCTTTGGCTCAACTGGACTAACCCAGTCAAAAAAATGCCAAATAAATAAATAAACTGGAGTACATGAAGTGGTGAAAGGGAGGAAGGCAGATGGCTTCCTGAAAGATTTTTATTAAGTGGTCAAGTCAGAAGTTGGAGAATTGTGTCATGGACGTTTTCAGTAGAACTACAAAAGTGTGAGGTGCTAAATACTATGACTGAAGCAATGGTAATAGGGCTGCCTAACACTAATAAAGAACAGGAGGATCCAGACAAACTTCAGGCTAGTCATATTATGAAATGCTGATACAAAATTATTTATGAAAGTATTAGTAATTAGACTTGAGGACATGCTTCTTAGTGTGATAGTTTTGTCTCAAATGGATTTTATTAAAGGAAGATCTTTTGTAAATCACTGGAGCATGCCCCTCAACTTCGTAGTACAAGAAATCTGAACAAAGCCTAAAATAATGGGGGGACAATGGCCAAGAAATAAGGACAGATTTTTAATATTGCTCTTATAAACTTGGTTGCTAGAATAATAGAATTTGTTTTGGCATTCATTTTCTTACGAAAGATATGATGTAAGAAAGAAGTGTAATACTCAAATGGATGTCATTATTTAGTGACTTCAGTCCTCAGTGAGTTGCCAGAAAATCCCAAATTGTGTGAGGAACTGACCAAAACTTTGAGGCAAAAATCTGGACATTCTGTGAAAATCTGGACAGTTGAGAGTTATGCACTAGAGATTATTCTTAAACTTCATGGACTGAGCAGAGAAGGAAGGTCAAGTGAAAGTGGCGACCATCTTTGGCACGGCATGTTGATATTTTGCATGGTAGTTAGGTAGAGGGACCCAGCAGGGCATTTTGTATCCCCAAGTTTATTTCTCATTGTTATAGAGAAGATAGGCTAGGGTATATTGAGAAACTTTAAAGAGATTTGTTGGGTAAAAGTCTGTATAAGTATTAATCTGCACATGAAATATTTTTTGATGTTGTATTATATAAAGGACATGTTGGCTGGAGTATTTGAGATTTTTCAGTAGGCTTGGTATTAAGGTCTTGGTTATCATTTCATCTCTTCATATCCACAGTTAGGACAGTAGTAAAGGGAAAGACCTTGAAATGAAATGAACATATTTCAAGGCAGAATATTCAGGGGTAAAGGTGCATCCAGTAAAGTAGGGGCTGAATGAGAAGAACTGGGAAGAATTGAGGAAAAGGTTATGAGGGATTTTGTATAGTTGGTAGGGGAAGATTCATACACTAAGGGGTAGAATTGAGGAAATCAGGGTGCTATTACTTTTACTATTGTACTTTATGAGATATATAACAATTACCTCACAGGAGAAAGTGTTGGCAAAAGGTTAAATAATCAATGATTGATTTTTATGGAGGGCAATAGGAATAACAAGTAAAAGCAAGGAGGAAGATAGGGAGGGGGTAGGCCAGATTTTACAAGATATGCTTTTGCTGCCACTACAGTGTAAGAATTAAGGGAATAGATGTACTAAATTATGGTGGGTAATACTGAAGCTACGTTAATTTAGGAAAGATGAACAAAGTTCGAATTGAGACGCTGATAGGTAATGCAAAGAAATGTTGCAACTGTTAGAGTTTAAGAATATTAAGATATATCACATGTTAGATGAGTCATTGTAGGAAGCACTGAAGGATAAGCTCCAAGAATAGAAACAGGAGGTCCTGTGCAGAATAGGGGATATAAGGGGGATGGAAACAGGCAATGGTTTTCTAGATTTTTGTGGACTGGGGTGAAACATAAACTTAAAGAGAGGACTGGATATCCGTTCCTATTACATCATCGAAGTTTTACAACTTCGAATGGCATAAAGTCGAACCCATATTTTCGAAGTTGTAAAACTTCGACAATGGAAAAAAAAAGAAAAAAGTTTCTTAACGGTTGAGATCTCACTACAGTGTAGTAAAGGGAAATCTTCCCTTTCTGCACTGTACTGCATTGTAGTGCGGCCTCAGAGTTGGTATATTTAAAGAGCGGGGTGTGAGGGGCACAGGGGGGCTTGCCTCCCTGCTTACAACAGTCTGGGAAGTTTTTTATTTTTTTTTAATGATGTTGAAGTTTTACAGCTTTGAACATATGGTTTCGAACATATCATGTTTGAAGTTGTAAAACTTAAACAGCGTAATAGGAACACCTGGATATCTTATTATGCAGCTAGCAGTAAATTAAATCTGTGGATGAAATTGCATGGGAGAACAACAGCTGAAATGAATGAAAATAATACAAATAAACAGTTGGCTAGGGGTGCAGAAAGGAAGAAGAGGGATCATATATAGAGAGAGATGGGGCAAAGACAGTCAATGATGAAGATGACCAAGTTAACAGATGGGTGAAGGGGAGTAAAGTCTGCATTACGGATGAAATTTGAGAGGAGTGCTGGTGAACTGGTAGTAAACAAATGAGAGTGTGACCAATACATGACTTGTAATTGAGCTTATTATAGTAGTACAAGGTGCTTAGCTGGCTCTTAGAGAAAGGGTGGTGATAAGAAGCTGTATGTTGGAGATGTGAGGAAGGGTAGATAATTTGCATGTGCAATTGTTTTATAGAAAAGTATTTAAATTCTGGAAGTGCAGTACAATGTGCTTGGCATTAAATATATGAAAAAGGAGGTGGTGGACCATGTTTTATTTATTTTATTTATCATTTGTTGACCGGGAAAGTCCAACTAGGTTCCACAGAGCCTGTTTCAGCGGAGGCCCGGGGAGAAATGCACCAGATGCATGTCTTTGGAATGTGGGAGGAAACCGGAGTACCCGGAGGAAACCCATGCGAACACAGGAAGAACATGCAAACTCCACACAGAAGGCACCCCAGCCGAGAATCGAACCAGTGAACCTCTTGCTGTGAGGTGACAATGTTAACTGCTGCACCACTGCACCGCCCAACTGTTTTATTTTGTCTTTTTGGTGTTTATGATGGGAGATCTAACAGGAATAGAAAGGCGAGGACTGATATGCAGCACCCAAAAAGATATGTGAAAGGTGTAATTGTGACCGTAGAATTAGTAGCTGAGGTGGTTAGGAAGAGGGATTTATTAGGATGAATAATGCGAAAAGTTGCCATTTAAAAGTTAATAATCAGTAGTTCAGAAGACTTGTTGAACAGTGGATGGGGTAGGAGATGTGCAGTACGGAGAAATGGGAGAGGGTTACAGGATGAATGATGGTAGTGACGAACTAAAAATGGTGAAGCAGAACGGTGGAAATAAAGAAGAAAAGGAAGACGTTTAAGAGTAAGGGTTGTAAATCACAGCTAAAGCAAAGGATTGTAGTGGGGAGGCTATACCATGTGGAGCTGCCTGATGGGGACTCATTCATTTTGGTAGCTAGGTGTGTGTCTGGAAAAATATAGCTCTTCATTGGATGTCAGACCCAAAGATTCAAAGACATAGAAATCAAAAAGGAAAAATGGATCCAGATGGAGGTTTATGTTAGCAAAATGCTGTTGTAAATGAAAGCGTGTTAGTGTTTTTCTAAGTTTTATATTAAGTACTGTATTGTTTACTTTTTTTACAATTAAAAACATGCAAACAAAAATTTTAACAGTATGCAGATATTTCATGAGCAAAAAGTGGTCCAAATTATGTATTTACAGAATAGTGTGAGTAAACATGAGATGCTGAACACAAAACATGGAAACAATGTTATGAAATATGATTGCAACCACAATTTGAAGTTAGACTGCTAAGGCTAGCCAAGCAGACTTTGAAGGCAGATAAATAATTATCTTTATTCTTAAAGAAAATAAAGTATAGAAATGTCCCTAGGAAAACATCAATCACTTAAATGTGGCAACTTTTGTGATGAGCCCTAGTTTTTCTCCCCTTCAAAAACGTATAAGTCAACAAATCATTGTGCGCTTAAATATTTGATTTACTAGAATTCTGTTTCATGACTTCTTTGTTTGCTACCTCTTATCACTATATATAAATATGTATCAAATATTGAAAATGCTAGGATGTCTATTTTCAAACCCTAATTCTTTAAAGACTAATTATTCAAGAAATCTGTACTAATTGCAAATTATCTCACATCTGAAAATTAGAGAGTAGGGGAATACACACAGCATCTTCATGTCCTGGTTCTGGGTTAGTTGGCCAATGGCATTGCAATCTAAAAATGATCTCCTACACTTAATAACAAAATCATTAAATTCTATAAGCATTCTATCATGGTATAAATCCTGATAAAATTCATACACGTAATTATTCACAGTATTTTCTTCTCATATTTTTTCTCAGCTTTCGCACGTGTTGTACATGTATCACTGCGTCAAGTGAGGTGACGTCCCACAAGGCCAACTGACTGGTAAGTGCAGGCTCAATGTATAAAATAAATGTTTACTGATGTAGAAATTGAGCATGTACCCACCTCTCCAATATATACATGTACATGTGTATATATATATATATATATATATATATATATATATATATATATATATATATATATATACATATATATATATATATATATATATATATATATATATATATATATATATATATCGTTGTTCATGCAAGTGTGTGTACATATGTATGTACATATGCTTTCATCATGTTTGACTAAACCTACCTCTGACTGAAACACAGTATGTCAAAAAACCCAAAAAGACTGGAAGTACTTTTGAGTGAAAAGAAATTTGACCACAAAGCCATTTTGTCAAAAAAATTCTACGCAGCATATATACCATGAAAAGCTCTTTTGCAGGGGAACAAGCAACCATGCACCCCACACCCCGTTAATTATATATTTTAACTCCACGGTCACACAACAGTGGGGTAAACAAGAAACCCCCCACACACAGTGAGTCACTGCTGGTTCAGAAACACAAATGTCTACAAATCTGGGGGTTTAACTGGACTGTGAGCATTAGCAATTCACACAAAATCCTCTAAATTACTACCCTAGCAACTCCCATAATCACAAATGATACCATAAATGCCATTTCTACACTTTAGCAGTTTTTGAAGAAATAGCTTTTCAGTCAAAAATACTTTCAGAGATAAGCTTGAGCCTACTACCAGTGAAAGATCTGAATTTCTATATTTTATATTTGGCTAATCAAGAGTGGTGGAAAACTGGTTGTATTGAGCCAAATCTAGTGCAGTGACACTACTAGTGAGCTAGAAAGAAAGCTGTGGGGGAACTGAAGAATTCTGCATCCTTCAGTGGGAATTATGTGTGCATGAAAATAATTGATTGGAAAGGGAATTATCATAGATAAGGATCATTGGAAGACACTGTGGCTCATTAACAGAGTGGCAAAAATGGAGTCTGGGAATGTTAGACCAAAAGATTCAGCTTTGTAAAAAGCCATTAAAGGGAAAGCAGTAAGTATTCACTTTGTGCACTTGAAGCCAGGTTACATTTTGTGAATTGATTATTAAAATGATGTGTGTGTGTGTGTGTGTGTGTGTGTGTGTGTGTGTGTGTGTGTGTGTGTGTGTGTGTGTGTGTGTGTGTGCGTGTGTGTATTTTCTTTCTTTTACTTTAGTCTGCTGGATATCAGATACATGACTCAATAAAGCACCCTTCTGGTGCCAGCTTGGTCCTTCTTTCACAACTGATTGGCAGTGATGGGATTCAAAGTCCATCCATGCTATCATATCCATGATCACTGAGCTTTTTCCAAATTTTCTTTATTGCTGCTTGTTCTGGTGCATGTTTTTCTGTACTTGTATTCATGCTATAATTTGTTTATTTATTTATTTGTTTATTTGTTGACATTTGATTACCAGGAAAGTCCGACTGAGTAGAAGCCCATTTTTAGCGGAGGCCTGGAGAGAAAAGTTCCAAACTATTACAAAACATTTTAAGAACAAGAATTATACAATCTTCAAAACTAAAACAAAAACATCTGCAATTTAAATAATTATAACAGAGTAGAGATAATATAAAAACATTGATTAAGAATCAATACAAGTTATATGACAATCATTTAATATTTATAGAAATTTTAGATAGTTTGTAGAACAATTAAAGGTAAGTTAGTCTAATACAAACAGAATTGCAATATGAAGTGAGGGAAAAACAGGCTTATGGTATATTTAGAGACAAAGTCAGGGAACAGAATTTGAAAGAAGTAAGAAAGTAAGTGAAGATGGGAGTGTAAGGAGGTATACGGAATAAAAAGGTGCTTACATTAAGGGATATAGTTTATCCTGGTTTTGAGCAACAAGAGAGACAGATTTTAGCTTGGAAATCTTTCAGAGTAGTTTTGAAAGCTGGGAGGGAGGGTATTGACCTGATATATACCGCTAAGGAGTTCTAGGCCATAGCAAACTTGTATGAGTACAGACAATGCCCAGCAGATTTGATAGATTTGTAGACAGACAGGAGTTTTTGGTCACTGGATTGCAATGACCAACTGGGAACATAGTTATGTAGAATGTTTTTAGTGCTGGACAGGCAGATGAATGCTGCAAAATTTTATAGGTGGTAAGAAGCTGTGTATGTGTTAGTTGATCAGGCAGTTCTAACCAGTTAAGGGCTTTTAGTGTTACACAGTTGTGGTATCTGAAAGGGATATTAGCTGCAAATTTAGTAAATTTGTTATAGCATTGTTCAACTTTTAATTTATGTGAAGCCTGGAGGTTAGTAAGGATGTGAGTGCCATAATGAAGTGTGGGGAGAATATAAGTAGTGGTAAGTGTAGTTTTAGTTGCATTGATAAGAAATGTTTGACTGTGTAAATCATCCCTAGTTTTTGATGAGTTTTTCTTATGCAGTTTTGTATATGCAGATCAAATTTAAGCTTATCATCCACTATCACCCCTAATAATTTGCTATGAGAAGTGACCTCAATGGTTGTATTATCAAGAGAAAGGACTTTACATTTTGTTTTTTCATAAGAGAAGAATTTGAGGGGAAAAAAAAAGTAGAAGCTTGTTTTTTTGTTTTTTTTTTATGGAGGGTTGAGCATGAGTTGTGAGTTACAAAGCTATGTTTTAATGGCTGTTAAAGCTTCCTGAGTAATTTTCTAGAGGTGTACCATGTTGTCTAATGTGCAAATGAGAGTGGAATCATCCGTGTAATGTATTAGGGTGGCCTGTTGTGTGGATGTATAGAGGAAGTTGGTGAACATGTTAAAGAGGAGTTGGTGAACATGTTAAAGAGGACGGGAACAAGGGTAGAGCCTTGTGGCACACCAGTGGTGACTGGGATGTAAAGAGAGAGCATGGAGTACCATTTTACTGACCAATACCTATTGGACAGATAGCTTTTGAATCACAGAAGGGTGGGCTAAGGGAAACCTAATCAGAAAATTTGAAGTAGAAGTTTGCTGTGATAAACTGTATCAAAGGGTTTAGAAAAGTCTAGAAATAATGCAGTCACTAGTTTGCTATTATCTCTATCTTTATTCACAGTATCTATATTGGTTAGAAGGGCAGTTGTAGTACTATAGGAATGATGGAAACCATGTTTTGTAGGGGACAGTTCTTTCTGCAGGAGATAGTCTAGCAATTGTTTTTGAATACGGTTTTCAAGTGTTTTGGTGATGGCAGAAAATATTGTTATAGATCTAAAGTTATTAATGTCTGTTGAATTTCCTCCTTTGTGTAGAGGGATACTTTGTGACTTTTTTCAGAGAGAGGAAATGTGGGATTCCTGGATTGACCTATGTATAATGACTGAGGCAGAATAGACGATGTTATTGGCTGCTATTTTTAGGTACTCACTTAGAAGGTCATCAGCTGAAGAAGAACACAGTTTAGGTTTGTTTAAGAGTAGTTTTATATAGGATGTGAGCACAGGTTTGAAGGTGAAAGTGGATGCGGTGTTATGTGGCTGCTGGACAGGGTTAGGGTTAAATGCTGAGGAATCCTTGTTTTGAGATGCAGTACTATCTGTAAAATAAGTGTTGAATTGTATTGCATTTTCGAGTGGTGAGTTATCAGGAGAGGGGTATGGTTTGAATTTTTAGCTGAGACATAAAATTTCTTTAATGGATGGCCAAATGTTTTAGGGATATGTTTCGTATTGTTCTGAAAGTTATTATAATATAGTTTTTTTGTCTTCATTTATTTGTTTTTAGTGCAATTGCAAAGCATTCTGAAGTTTTCATGATATTGAGGTGTTTTATACTTGTGCCATTCTTTACATGCTTTTTCTCTGTCCTGCATTAGCATTCTACTCTTTTTGGGTAGCCAAATTGTATTATTTGTTTTAGTTTCTTCCTTCTAGGAGGTGCAAGGCTATTTAGGATATTTAGAAAAGTTGCACTGAATTCATTTACAGCATTGTCTAAGGGGAGGATTTTTAGAAAGTTCTAGTTAATAGATGATAATGTACTAATAAACATTTCTGGGTTAAACTTGGAAAGGTTGTGTGTTGTTTTATAAATATGCTGTTTAACTGGAGATGGATATGGCTGGTTGTATAGACTGGGAGATGATCCCTGAGACAGTGAGACATTGTACCTGAGGTGGGGTATTTGTTAGGGTATGATACTAGGATCCAGTCTAATAGGGAATTCAATGTCTTGCTATAATGTGTAGGGCGACTAATTAGTTGTGTGAAACCATATAAGCTCAGGCTAAATACAGAGGAGATAGAGTTTATGTCGAACCAACTGACATTCACACCACCTAGTAGTGTTATTTCATGTTGAAATGCTATGGACATCCAATGCAGGATATCTTCCAGTACAGCTGTATTGTCACCAGGAGGCATGTAAAGGACAGTAACACATATTTGTTTATAATTATTTATTTTGAGGAAAGTAATAAGAAGGTTTGCGGAACTGAATTTTGGTGTTGGTTTGTTGTACGGGGAATGTGGTAGGTGCTATGAAATATTAAAGCAATGCCACCAACTTTCCTTTTTATACTGTCATTATGGATGATATTGTAGCAGGGCGGTATAACTTTGGATTCATTTATGCTGGGTTTAAGCCATGTTTCAGTTGCGTCTAGAACTTCAGGCTTATGCTGGATAATACAGGCCTGTAGTTCAGCAGTTTTATTTCTTATGCTTCTAACATTTATTGCAGCAAAAATTACATCACAAGGGTTATGGACTGGCTGTTCTTTATTTAGAGAAGTGTGTGGGAGAGAATTATCTTTCTGTTCATTGTGATAGGTAGGGCCAGCCAGGATTAGGGTGTATGTCTCCTCCTAGAAGGATTTTAGTTTATTTCGGAATTATACATGCTTGTTTTTTGTAGAGGATTCTTGCAGTTAATTTTGCTTTGGTTTGAGTTGAAGTGCAGTTAATCAGTCTACATTTGGAATAAAGGTGAGGGGCAATATTAAATAGGTTTGGTGCAATGTGTGGATAGTGTAAAGAGGAAGTATGGAGAGGTCGTTCGGACAGAGTTAGAGAGATGTTGAGAGATATTATTGAGTCACCATAGGATGAATGATAGCACAGTACGACAGAGGATAAACTGAACAGTAGCATAATTAAGTACAGTAATCTATATTTTATAGATGTCAGGCAGTAGGGAAGTAGCAATGAGAAGGAAACAAGAAGTTTCATGGCAGTAGGAGATTCAGTGATGACGGATTCTGAAAGTTTATGGGGGACAGATAAGGAAAGAAGTATTTTCTATAATCCTGGTATCTTCTCTGGAATGTAAGGAATAGAGGGGTAAGAAAGGCAGTATAATGATGTAGTCAAAATAAGATGAAATGAGGGTTTATTTGGGAAAAATAAAAGATACAATGTGAAATAGATAGGTGTTTTTAGGGAGGGTTGTGATTATGAATGGATATAGTGCAAAGCAGTATGGGAGGGAGAAAGCTAATTGAGAATGGCGCTAAAAATTAAATGGAGATAGGGAAGTAGGAAATAATAAGCAGAAGTATATGTATAGAAGTAGTAAGGTCATTTGGGGAAGGTTTTGGAATAAGAGTCACAAGCAACATGTGTATGTAGGAAGTATAAGAGTTGGCGGGTGGGAAACTGACAGCAATCAGTTAATAGTCAGTGCAAAGCAATTAACAAAGAGATACATAGTAAAACAGGTTTTCTGTCATTTCCTGGGGCTAAATAACTGGCGTATGCAATACAGTCTACTGGTCAAGAAAAAGAGGACGGTGGCTAACTTAGCAACAGGTCCTTAGAGTGAATGAATTATTTCACAGAGACTTTCAATCACAGAGCAGGCATGTATTTGACTGATTAAAGTTACTACACAGCAAGGTTCTTTATAATAAATGCATGCACATTATACAATGACAACAATTTTCAGAAAGCTTGTAGGAGTTGGGCATTGTGGCAGAGCTCCTGCAGTATCAAAGTCAGATGTAGTGACCACAGGCTATTATACAATGACAGAATTCTCATTAAACTTGCAGGAATAAAGCCTTGTGGCAGAGCTCCTGCAGTATCAAGGTCAGATGCAGTGACTGCAGGCTGTTATACAATAATCAGTAAGTGGAGTCCATTGGTCAGGTGTGATTTTTAAAGTTTGCAACTGGTTCCTGTTTTTTCGTACCTAAATGTTTATTTTTTGTAGTTGTTCTCAGTAAACTTGTAGTAGTAGAGCCTTGGGGTAGAACTTCTACAGTATCGAGGTCAAATGTAGTGACCGCAGATTCTACTCTGTGGAGGAAGGCACTGACTGATAATGTTTGCAGATATTTCACTTATACTGTAACTATGCCTTTTCTAGCATTAGCGATGCATTAATATGTTATACATGCAGTGTAGTGCTGCATTCACACTTGCTGCATCTGGAATTTTTTTTCAGAAATACTATGACTTTGCTACACTAACATTAGTACAGCACTGCTGCATTGAGTGTTTGCGGGCAGTAACTGCAATCCTCAGAAATGCAAAAAGAAAAGTGTGAATAGGAGAGTAAGTACTAATTCCAAAATTGCCATATCTCACAGTAGTTGCCCTACTACAATGTACAGCACCCTCAGAGTTAGTGTACATTGGTGGTGGGATTTTGGTGGGCACATTGCCTTCTATTAGCCCCCTGCAAAAACACTTGAAAAGTTTAAAAGCACATTCTGGAATTTGCTGTTATTCCTAATGAATTGCATTTTGTTTTTTGAAAAGTTGAGATTCCTGTTATCAAGTTCTGATAGGAAATTACTTACCACTGAATGTGTGGCCATTTCTGTTTTTTCTTGTTTTTTTATTTTTTATTTTTTTCTTGTGCCAGGTATTAGCACATTAAGTAAATCAGTGGGTGAAGTGAAGAAAGCAAGTGAAATTCAGGATACAGGAAGTGTCATATAAGGGGGTTGGGTAATGGGGTAGTTCTCCTCATAAATATTCATAACCTTGAACATTGATCCTGGTGAGCTGTGAACAGAAGCCATGACTGCAAGACAGCTTCAGATTTCATATAATGGAGGTAATTATTTAAGATAATTGCTTTTGCTAACTATTAGCAAAACCTATGCAAAATTTTGATAGTTTGCTGTAGTGGACTCCACATCAAAGAGCCTTATTATACTGCTGTTGTTGTATTTTTGTGCAGAGTCGATGCCATTGCCATCCTATTTAAACATATATAGGAACTGATGGATCAGATGTCATGACAATAGCAAATGTTGAACGTTACTGCTCTCCTTTAAAGCTGTTTATTGCAGGAGGGAGAGGTCCTGGTGCACCACCTGATATGAGGAGCAAGGCCCAAACTTATATACAATAACTCTGAGATCCCCATATCTGAGAAAAGGTAATACTCCGACAAATGGCAGTCTTAGACTTAGCATTATGCAAATCTGTATTTTTCCTCGTTTAGTCCTGCTTTTCCGGGGCTCACAAGTGTCAGAATATAAAAGTTGCCTTCTTGATGCATCTCTTACATGCTAAGTTTCAGGCTTATTAAATGTATGAAGTTTCATCGATTAATTGTGAGATTATTTTTAGTTATTTTTTTATTAATTTATTAACCAGGTTGGCTTACCAAGCACACAGGCCTTATTCATATTAGAAACACTAGGGTACAGTTTGGTTAAGTGATATGCTCGCAGTCATAAATATATAAGAAAATAATAAGGAAAACAAACTCAAGCCAAGGGGATATACATTATATTCATACTGAAAGTATTTTCTGTTTTTTTTGTGTTTTTGTGAGATATATAAATTACAGTAAAGAACTTAGTCTTTAGGGTGAAGTGCCTTAATGATAAGAAAATGAATTGTCAGTAGCAAATCCAAAGGCACACCATGGACTGGAATATGTAGAAATCCTTTAATAGTAAAACCAGGTCAAAACAGTAAGCGCTTTCACATTGCACAGAACACTTTTTCAGACAATGAATTTTCAAACCAAACTTGACATTTAAATAGCTGTTAATAAATCAAACTGACCAATGACAAATCATGTGAAAAATAGGTAGAACAAAGCCCTACGAAAATAGAAGGTTCCTAGTGGTGCTGATATCTAACACTAATCACAAATACCCCTATACATATTCTATGGTATAAATACATCACTTTAAAAACAATGTGTGTATATTTAACACAGAACTGTTAATATGTATAAAAACTACAATACATAGATATCATCCATCTAAAACTAATAAAAAGAACACTAAAAGGCAATATAAACTGCTAAAATTATTATAAAAACTTCATATGTACATGGGAATGGATACTCAAAACAAACAACTTAATCACTTTCATGTGTATGTGCAACTTTATACAGCTGATAAAAAACAGCTAAATGTATAGCTCCTTACTATAAAGAATATATATATATATATATATATATATATATATATATATATATATATATATACACATATATACATTTTATATAATATATAATATATATATATACATTTTTTGTGTGGGAGGGATCACAAAATGATTTGTCTTCTTTCATAACTGAGCTTATGAATAGCATCAGTTACTTGGATTTCACTATCTCTGGCAAAGGCACTTCCATTAACTTCCTGAACACTGTCATTAGCATCTATCCCTCCACTAACACATTAGAATCATCCATCCGCCATAAAAAGGCTTACAGAAACAACTTTCTTGAATACAGCAGCCAGCATCCGCCTTTTGTTAAAAGGAATGTGATTCGTGGACAATTCATTAGGCTCTCACGCATCATCAGTGATAATAATGAGTTTAATGTAGAGGCTAATTTTCTCAAACTCATGTTTCTAGCCAGAAACTACCCTACAAACCTCACTGATACTGAGCTAGAAAGAGTCCAGCATGAAAGGGAGTTTATGCATAAGCCCATTCTATGTTTTGGCTACACAGAAAGTGGAAATCGTAATGTTAACTCTAATAGGCTATGCAATTTCCCCCTGCCTATCAGCAGAGACATGCATGCTATTCGACATATTATTACTAGGAATTGGAATATTTTTTCCAGTCAAGATACTCTGAAACAAGTACTTGGACCACAACCTTCTTTTGCTTACAAAAAATCCTTTTCTCTAAGACGCATCTTTGAGAACAGGGATCATCCATACCAGATGGTTAACCCTTCTACTCAACAAGAACCTCCAGGAATGTTTAGCTGTGGTCATTGTGTTGTGTGTCAACATATTTTGTGTGGCAGCTCTTGCACTTTTCCACATTGTGGTTACAAGGTGATTTTTAGACAGTTCTATTACTGCCACACTGACTGGATAGTGTATGCAGCTGTCTGCAAACATTGTCAGTCCTTCTACATAGGAAAGACTTTTAGAAAGCTTTCAGATAGAATGAAGGAACACCTGGCAGCGATCAGAAAAAAAGACGACTCTAATGCCTTAGGTTATCATAGCACAATATGTTCAAACTTCACAGGTTTTTCCTTCTTTGTATTAGAGAAACTTTCACCCTTTTTTGGTGATTGCAACACTGTCTTAGAAATGAAGGAATTATTATGGCAGCTTCAATTAGGTGCCGATTTGGTACCGGGACTCAATGACAGTAGTAACATTAGATGTGCTTTATGCTGGATTTGCTAGGTTATTGTCTGTTTATTTCTGTTTTTAGTTTTAAGCCTTCTATATATTAGTACATTTATTTTGTTTGGATATTTTCATTCTTGTACTTATTTGTTTTGTCATTAACGTTCTTTCAGACCTTTCCTTCACTTTCTCAGCTTCATATTATGTCCACCTCTCTATTTCTATTGGTTTTTAGGTTTAACTCTTTTCTATAGGCTGTTTGCTATGTTTTTACTATTTGATTGGACATTTGTTTTACCAACCCTGTCTTGCTCCGCTTAGTAGTACACATTAATTATTTTGGTTTATTATTTTTTTAATATATAGGCTGTTACAGGTTGTTAGTAATTACTGATTGGTTCTAAACAATTCCACTGTATTGTTCCGCATGCTTCTAACTATTTAAACAGACACATTTACTGTTTTTCATTTGTATGCATTGTTTCTCTGAAGAATTAATTATTTTGGTTTATTATTTTTTGAATCTATAGGCTGTTACAGGTTGTTAGTAATTACTGATTGGTTCTAAACAATTCCACTGTATTGTTCCACATGCTTCTAACTATTTAAATAGACACATTTACTGTTTTTCATTTGTATGCATTGTTTCTCTGAAGAAGTCCTATACACCGAATAAAGGATGAAAGCGCTAAGGAAACTGCTTTGCCTGTGAGTTTATTTGCATACTCTCCTAGTTTAGTTTTGAAGTTTTTTAGTTTTTATATATATATATATATATATATATATATATATATATATATATATATATATCCATATTGAACTATATCCTTTGGGAAACATTATATACAAAACAAATGACTCAAACTATTTAATATATACTTCAACACTGAAATATATAAATGTGTATCTACCTAAAAATGCAATAGTCAAGATACAAAAGTACTAGATGGCAGTATAACAATATGTTAGAGCTGCTAACAAAACAGTGCTACAAAAACAATACTGCAGCAACCTCTTTCAGCCATACCTAACCATGTATATTTACCCAAAAATAAGGGACATATTCACTTTATATGTGAGCATAAAAGCTTTATATTTGCAGATAAAGAAACCATACATGATAGACTAGATATGTGTAAAACAACTATCGCACCAAGACTTACTCAAACATCTAAAAGTTCAGAACCTACTCCTGACTATGATATGTAGAAAAATATTTAGTGATTAAATGGCCTGTCTTTCAAAAAGGGCTTCAGACTCACTTTCTTATTCAGGCCATGCCCCTTGTTTGCCTGATATCTCAAGATCCATTTGTTCTCTTCCTTTTCCATATAATTCGTAATGTTTCCTAGCCTAACAGTAGTTGTAGTAAGTTCTACGGCTAAGAAACTAAACCTATGAGACAAATCATGGCTTACAGTGTGTCTCGCTAGGACATTACGCTCATCTTCTCTGCGTATAGCATACAGGTGCTCTCTGACTCTCTCCTTTAGAGTCCTGTCAGTCTTCCCTATAGAGAAAGAGGTACATTTAAAACATTGAGCTAGAGATACTAAATTCCTAGATTTACATTCAGCATAGTGCCTGAAAGTGTTTAATTTCCCTGTATCCGGGTGCTTGAAAGTATTGGCATTCGCCATAATGGCACATTGGTTATAACTGCGGCAGGAAAACGTTCCTTGCCTGTCTGATTTCACTGTGTTAATTGTGCTTCTTTCATAGCAGGGCATTCTCTTAAGGGATTTGGTGTTTCTGTAAGATTATCTATGTTGCTCCCCTACTATTTGTAAAACTGTTTCATCCGCAGTCAAAATATTCCAATTTCTCATAATTATCTCATTAATCTTCTTCTTATTATTGGTGCAGGGAATGGTAAGCCTGTGAGTCTGATTACCAGCATCACTTTTATGCAAATGGTATCTGCCCTGTTTGAAGTAGGGTCTAACTCTATCATTTCTGCTTGTAGCTAAGGTATATAATACCCCTGCACGTTCTCTATCATTATAATCTCTATCTGTAAATTTATTTTTAAGTTTGTCTATTGTCCTTTCATAAGTTAAATTATGGCTAGTCAGCCTAGATACCCTTAGTCCTTGGCCTTTCACTATGTTACGATATACATGGGAGGATGCATGCTGTTTCTATGTAATAGTGTATTCTTTCTACAACTCTTCCTAAACAGTTGTGTGTGGATCTCATCTATGCCTATAATTATGGAGACATTAAGAAAATCTCTCTCTTTCTTGGACCAACTAGCTGTAAAGTTTAAAAACCTAGTGGTACCATTTATATATTCAACAAAATCATTTATTGTCTCTAGATTCCCTTTCCATACTCTAAAGACATCATCAACAAAACGTTTATAATATTTGATGTTCTCACTAAACAGGCTGTTACTTATTACATAAGTATGCTCCCAATAAGCCATGACCATTTGCATATGAGTTAGCGTCCCCATTGCCAGTCCATTAGCTTGTAGATAGTATTTATTCCCACAAATACATACATTACAATTAAGTATTATCTCTAATAGCATGATAATTCTAATAATCTCTCCTCTAGGGATCCCTTTGCTTATCAAAAACAGCCTCACATAATCAAGACCTGTGCTATTGGGAATGTTGGTAAATAAAGATGTAACATCTAATGTAACTAAATAACAGAAACACTGCTATCAGTGTTTACATAGCTAGAGAAAGTCTCAAGAAAATGTTGTGTGCCTTTTATAACCATAACAGTATTATCAACTACTGGTCTCAAACATTTTTCCACATAGATAGACAATGTCTCAGTCAACCAGCCTCTACTACTCACTATGGGCCTCATTGGTGGATTCATAATGTCCTTCTGTACTTTGGGCAGTCCCCTAAATGTAGGGACTGATAGCATTTCTATCAAAAAATAAATATAAAGCTCATTGCTTATAATATTTGACATAAACAAATCATATAATTCTCCATGTACATCCCTAATCAATTTATTCAACTGATTTGTGTTCAGTTCCTGGTATGTACTAGCATCACTAAGCATTTCATTCATTCATTCTGGTTTCATAAAATATTCTATCTAGTACAACTACGGACCCACCTTTATCGGCCAGTCTAATAATTATATCAGGATTCAGTTGTAAATTCTTTAAAGCTCCTAACTCCCGACTAATTATATTAAAGAATTCACTTTTAATATTCTCTCTGTTGTTTTCAAAGGCTTTCAATAGGTCTTTTTCACAAGCCTTTTCAAAGGCTTCCAGCAACGAATTAACTGGAGGTATAAAGGTGGAGGGTTTCCTATATCCAACCACAACATTATCATCTTGATTACCAAACATAATTTTTAAATTAACATTCCTAACAAACATTTTAATATCTATTAATAAGTCCACAACATCAACCGAGGTCAAAGGAATAAATGAAAGTCCCTTATTAAGTAATGATTTCTCTGCTTCATTTAAAACATAATAGGAAATGTTTATGACTATGTCTGACTTACATCCTTCAGGACTTTCTTCTGAAACTCGAATTGTTCCTCCAGTGATTTGCAGTTCCTCGCTCTGCTTGAGAGTGTCCATTGTGGCTTCTGTGGTGGTCGAATGGGTAAAGGAAAAGAATGCTGAATGTTACAGGTTGTGGGCATCAACATTCCTGTCTCTTCAGGCTGATCCTTCTTCCTGACATCGGCGTTCATTCCTACAGGCAAAGAAACAGCCATAGAAGTGGATGGGGAAGCTGCTCGTACTTTTTCATTGCTGCTGAGCCTCTTGGTTTCTTCATTCACTGTTCCTTGGACTGCCTCCTGGATGGTGGATGTTGCTGTAGTAGGTGGAACTTCCGATTGGTGCAATTGAGCTGCCGGTATGGGCTCCGATTGGCTGGAAGGTAATATGGTTAGGAGCATGTCCCTAGAAGTGAATGTTTAGGTAGTTTTCTAGGATAGTTGTTTCTTGACATATATACATTTAGCTGTTTTTTATCAGCTGTATAAGGTTGCACATACACATGAAAGTAATTAAGTTGTTTGTTTTGAGTATACATTCCCATGTACATATGAAGTTTCTATAATAATTTCAGCATTTTTATATTGCCTTTTAGTGTTCTTTTTATTGGTTTTAGATGGATGATATCTATGTATTGTAGTTTTTATACATATTAATACTTCTGTGTTAAATATACACACATTGTTTTTAAAGTGATGTATTTATACCATAGAATAAGTATAGGGGTATTTGTGATAAGTGTTAGATATCAGCACCATTAGGAACATTTTATTTTTGGTAGGGCTTTCATTCTACCTATTTTCTCACATGCTTTGTCATTGGTCAGTTTGATTTATTAACAGCTATTTAAATGTCAAGTTTGGCTTGAAAATTCATGAAGTCTGAAGAAGTGCTCTGTGCAATGCGAATGCGCTTACTGTTTTGACCTGGTTTTACTATTAAAGGATTTCTACATATCCCAGTCCATGGTGTGCCTTTGGATTTACTACTGACTTTTTTGTGAGATACCTACGACTCATTACAGTTTACAAAAGGTCACCAGCTCTGCTGATGAAAGCACTGTTTGTGTTGTCAGCTTGCACTGGAGATTTAGGTCCTGTAGGCTTTTTCTCCATTGTAAGACAGCTATGGATGCAGTTTGGAGCTGTCTAATGGCCTTGAAGGCAATACCACAGCAGATATGCCAATTAATAATTTTCTGAACAGATGCACTCATCTACAAAATCTTGGCCTGTTCATTCAGTAGCCAGTCACTCGGGCAGGGTAATAACCCAGAGATGTATACCTAAGGGGTTATACTATGGAGATGGAAGCACTGCCAGTTGCTGTATGCGTTTTTGTTGAAGCGTAATGCATCAAAATCTAAAATTACATTTACATGTTGCTGATGCCTTAGTAAATTGTAACTTGACTTCACAGATAATGCACTTTGTTTTGTGATTGTGTGGTTCAAAAAAGAAAAAGGCGAGTTTCCTGCTTTTAACAAAATATTCAGTTTTCTCTTTTTTCTGAGATTGTGTAAATTCATAGATATGTAGATATAAGATCAGCAGACCCAGACCAGAAGAAACACCAGCTTTAATGTAAAAACCACACTGACTAAGTGCTTTCACCCACAATTGAGTTTCCTCACCCAATTGTGGGTGAAAGCGCTTAGCCAGTGTGGTTTTTACATTAAAGTTGGTGTTTCTTCTGGTCTGGGTCTGCTTTTCTTACCAGTTTTACTCTTGCATTTGTTATGTAGATATAAGATATGTGTGTATGTATTTGTGTATGTATACTACTTTTCTGGTTAGTGGAAATGAGAAAGTTGCAAAAACAGGCCAGCTGTGGCTGTCTCTCTATAGATGCATAGTCCTGGGAAAATATGGCCAGACTTAAATTGTTTGACATTTTACTGAGTATTACCTAGCTTCCAGGGTTTCAGATGCATGGCTGCAGAAACACAAACAGCAATCTCTGCATCCTGAGTACACACTCCCTTTCTTCACATAATGCCTTTTCATAAGTTTAACAAAGAGAAAACAGAGATGTAGAAGCTGCAGCCCCTCTGAAAATGTATTCTATTGTTTTTCACTATTTTGGACAATGATTTGTTAAGATGTTAATTTTTTTAACTTTTGATTATTACAGTTACAAGGTTTTATATCTCCAATAAGACAGAAATGATGTTTCATTATAAAATGTATGGAGATAATTACTGGGATACTGCTGTTACAATTCCTACTGGCTACTGCTGGAAATTGCTACCACAGTTTTAAAGGGACATGATGCCATGATGTTGCATCCGTAGATCTCATGATGTAAAAGGTGTGAAATTGATCGCTATCTGTGTTACTGATGCCTGACACTCCCTTAGGAATTAAACATCAGATGGCAAAAAGCGGAGGGGACATTAGCAAACTGATCTCACTAATGCAATGAAAACCTAATTATGTAATGGAGTGCAGCAATTCTGTAGATACTTCTGAGCTGCAATCTGTTTTCTGAACTATCTCTTAACAAGCTGTAGAATAACTTCAAGGTGTGATATAGGCCATATAAGGTATACACTAGTAACTTTGTTTTAGAACCTTGAAGAGAAGACTACCAAATTGCTACTGTCAGAGAGAAAAAAAATCCAGTGAAGACTATAAAAAAGTCATTTGTCATCACGTGGTAGTTTTAGTTTGCACTTGTTTCCAGCATATGTTCCTTTATAGTCTCCCATGCCAACATGTACCCTAGCATCAGCTGTAAGAAATGGCACACTCTGTAATTTGGAGAATAACAAATGGATCAACCAACAACCCTTACAGGTCATATCATACTGATTCTTATCACTTGAAATAATGGAAATCCAGTCCCCGATATTGCAAATCACAAAATCAGAAACTACTTGTGTGCAATAACATTACATATATTGTCATAGGATCATAGGGAGTTACTAGGCTATTGGCCCTAAGGTCCTTACAAGCCTAGCCAAGAATATAGTTCATGTTCCAACAAGTCAGCATCCTATGCCACTGTCCAGCAGGGACACAGGTGGAATCCCAGGGTGAATTTTCTGTTCCCCATCCAGTTATCCAGGTTGTGCTTAAAAAGGTTTAATGAAGTAATCTGCTTTACCTGGAAAGAGAGTCTATTCCACAAAAGGGGGAGTCTCTGGAACACAAATCTGTCCCACCAACAAGTCCTACTGATGTCACAGACCAGGTTGAAGTCAAGCATGTGGGTTACTCGAGTGGAGCTTGACTTGCAGATCTGCAGCAGTCCCATCAGGGTGGGGTCTAAGATTGCTTTGTATGCTAGACAGAGGTCACCTCTGAGAAGTCTGTAGGGGACTGAGTACAGGGACATGGCTTTTAGCCTGTCTGTGTAGGGTAGATGTTTGAGGTCTTGGATTCTCCAGGTGAGGAACCTCTGTGGTCTCTCCAGCTGCTGCATGTGCTTTGTGAGGTACATGCCGAAAAGGGCATTGTACTCAATAATGGGTCTTATAAGGGAAGAATAGAGGGATGTTATGATCATCTTGTCCCTGGATGAGATACTCTTACTAATGAGGTGGGCCATGTAGAAAACTTTCCGTACAGTGGAGACAATATGGTGGTCAAAAGTCAGTTTGCTATCAACCTGGGTGCCCAAGTCCCTCATGACTGATTGCGAGCTTAGTACCTTATTATCAATGTGATCATTTGTGGGGACATCACTCTCCCCAAAAGGGATGATGATGCATTTTTTGGCATTCAGGCTGAGGCAATGTTTCTGGCACCAGTCATTTGTTTGGTTGAGACCCTCTTTGAGGATGTCCACATCACTAGGGGAATTGATGACAGCATCCAGCTTGCAGTCATCTGCAAACTTGGTCAGCCATAGCCTACTAGATTTGGCCTGCACATCCAAGAAGTATATCCCAAACAGCAGAGGCCCCAAGACTGATCTCTGGGGTACACTGCTTGCTACAGGTCTACTACTTGAGGTGGCTTCCTGTATTTTGACTAGATGGGTTCTATCAGTGAGCCAGTTTGCTACCCATCTGGAAACATATGGCTTGATGCCTAGTTGAGAGAGTTTATCTATTATACCTGAGTGGGTAATAGTATCGAAGGCTTTGGCAAGGCCAAGGTAGGCAGTGTGCACTGTCTTCCCCTCTACTATGGCCTTGGTGACTGTCTCAAAGAAGTCAACCAAATTTAACAGGCATGACCTCTCCTTGACAAAACCAAACTATGTGTGATCAGGTGTCTGGAGGTTTGTCCTTGTTAATGAGGTCCATGATAATCCGCTCTATGGCCTTGCAGATCAGGCTAGCTAGGCTGATGGATCTATAATTTCCTGGATTGGTGGACGCTCCAACTTTGTGCAAAGGGATGACAGTAGCTGTCCTCCACTTGGCTGGAATGAAGCCAGTACTCAAGCTTTGGTTGAATAGGGTGCCTAATGGTGCTGCAAGTTCATGACTGAGTTCATATAGGATGCAGCTTGGGATGTTATCGGGTTCCATGGATACTGTATTTTTTGCCTTTGAGAGGGCAGTGATGACTTGCTCCATTGAGATAACAAGAGGAGGACAGGTACTGGGGATGTCATGTTTTACTCATGGGGGGACAAAGGAGTGGTGTTTTCACTGAACATGTCTGCCAGCAGGTTGGCTATATCTACAGCATTTGTGTAAGTGATGCCCTTGACCACCAGTTCTGAGCAGATCTGAGTGTTTCTCTTGAGACCGAGGACATACATGAAGAAGGTCTTATGATTGTTTTTAGTAGATGTGGCAAGTTTGGACTCAAAGTTTGCTTTGGAGGATTTCACTAGTGCTCTTATTTGCTTGTTCAGGCTAAGGGGAGATTGCTTCCAATTAGGCACCTGCTCTTTCTTGGTCCTGGACAGAAATTTTTTCCTTTTGTTATAGAGTTTATTTATTGCAGATATCCACCAGACAGGTTTACTCTTCCTTGAGGAGGATGATTTCATCCTGTCTGGTATTCCTGATTCCATGCAGTTATATAAATATGCATATAGTACTTTGGTGTAGGTTTGGACATATGTGCCAGTTCCTAAGAGAGGGGGGGGGGGTGGTCTGTGAAGCTGTTTATACTTTTCCTCAGGAGGTTGTAATCAACTTTGGAGAAGTTTTTTTGTTTAACCCTAGCTGGGAGTGGTGGTGGTCGGGGGCGATGGAGACTTCGAAAGTAACTGTTTTGTGGTCGGATCTTACCAGGGATGATGACACTGTAGGGCTGCTGCAGTAGTTACTCATGTTGGTTAATACCAAATCCAAGATATTTTCACCACTTGTGGTGGTGTCAACCAAATGGTCCAAGGCATTTGCATTGACAAATTCAAGGAATCTTTGGACATTTGTGTTTTGGCATGAGTATTTCTTCCATATCAATGGTTGGATAGTTAAAGTCGCCCAGGATCAGTGTAGCAGGTTGAATCTTGATAGATTTGAAGAGGTCCAGATAGGTGGAGTGGGCATCTTGAGTCAGAGTTCGAGGCCTATAGCTAGCTATGATTTGAATAGAGGTCTTGTCAGTTGTTAACTGCACCTGGGGTGTTTCCTGTGCATCATACTGTTTGACCAACCTAGAGGTGTCTATGTCTTTGCAACTCCACCTCCTTTTGTTTTGCTGCCCACGGTTTGGGGTCCAAATGAATGATAGGCTGAGTAACCTGGTATGGCTGGGGTGCTCACTGCAGCTTTGAACCAGGTTTCTGTGACTGCACAAATGTCAGCATCTTCCAGGGTTAAGAATGCTTGCAATGAGTGCAGTTTTATGTTTAGACTTCTAGTGTATAGCAGTATAGCCTTTAATTTACATTTTGATGAAATTTTCATGTTGGTAGTTTTGCCAGGAACCTGAAGCCCAAGGGAGACAAATGCAGGCTATATATGGCAAAGCATCGTGGTATTATTATATTGTATACTATATTGTCAGATATTTGGGATGCATGGCTAGGCTTAAAAAGGACCTACTGGTTGTTAACCTAGTACACAACAATGAACCTATATAGGGTTGTCATTTATTTGGTAGAAACAACTAATGTGAGAAACAAAATTGAGTGACAGCACAAATGTGTGACCCCACATTTGTGAGAACCACATGTGGTTAAATTCAAGGCCTTATATAGTGCAGGTATGTAGAAGTAGGCAGGAAAATGAGTGTTTGACTGAAAAGGTAGTAGTTTTGGAAATGTCCAAGCCTGTGTTATAACTGGTAATATGTATCTAAGCGTTCACGAGTTAGGATTAGGTATGGGGACAGATTTTGTGTTGTGCCTGATTGGTGGTGTGGGTGTTCCGCATACTTTTTTTTTATTACTGGTACTGTTTGGGAAAGGGTTTTAGTAGCATAATATGTAGATTTAGGGTTCGGGGTAGGACTAAGGTAAGGATGAAATATATGAGTAAGGAGGGACGGGGGCAGTTTGCAATTATGGGTCTTGGAATTACAGTATGGAACCCTTTTGGAATGGTCCTTATTCCTCCTCCAGAACTGTGATCTCAAATTATTTATAGTAAATAGCATTCATTCATTGATTCATTCAGGGGTTAATAGAAAAAGGGCCTTTTTCAAAGTGACTTAAATTTGCTGTTTCTCAAATTCATTCTCATTGAGTTGGGTCTCCCTGAAATGAGTTTGTGAGGGAATAAAATACATCCCTAACAGTCATGTTCCTGTTCATGTTCACCTCCTGTGTATGCTATGGAAAGCTGAAAAAAGTACAAGAAACTCCACATGCCTACAGATACCTGAAACAGAATAACTAATGTTGGCTGTCCTACCCTCAGAAGGTGAATGAGTTCTGAGCTCTCACCTCACCCTGTCCAACATCCACTGATACTGTGGAACAGGACAGGAATGAATGAACCTTTCAGGAAAGGAAGATGAGGGTGTTACAAAGTGGGTTGGGAACCAGAAAAATATAACAATTCAGTCCATGGTTTTAGACATACCTCTCAACCTCTTAGTGCAAGAAATCTGGACAAAGCCGAACAAAATGGGGGGGGGGGGGCAAAAGCCTAAAAATAGGAACATATTTTAAATATTGCTCTTATAAACTCTTATACATTTTTAAAGTTGCAAGAGTAACAGGGTTTGTTTTAACATACATTTTCTGAAGGATTTGAAGTCTGAAACTCAAATGTATGTCAATATTTAGTGACTTCAGTCCTTAGGTCATCACAGTGATTTGCCAGAAAACCACATATTTTATGAGGAACAGCCCAAAAATATGAGCCAAAAATATGGAAATTCTGGAAACATCTGTACAATTGAGAGGTATGGTTTTAGACCTGCACACATATCCTGTAAATCACTCATTTAAAAGCTGAAGTATTTTCAACAATCTACAAAAATCCTTTTGACACTTACCAAGAATATTCCACTGCAGAATAAACAAACTGCTATCTCCTCATAATAATTAATTAATACTTATAATTCCAATCCTTTACCAGGTAAGTCAAAAACAAACATTGCTCTTGAATATTCATCCTGCTTTACAGACAACATTCCCATATCCGGTGCAAACAGCAGAACTAAACAGTATAAGCTATAGACTTCCAGTACATCTTAAGTAATTAAGTTATATAAGATAACCTAACCCCTTATGGGGCATCGGACAATGACATATGACCATTTAACCTACTTTGTCTAGCAGACAGCGAATTAGCTACACTTAGTGCCATCCTTTTTAATCATAATATCAAAGAACATTACGTTCCAAAGCTTTGAAAACAAGCCACAGTTCTACTTCTACATAAAGACGGCCCTTCAGCCTTTGTCCCTTACCTATAACCACCCAGTCACTTCTGGCAAAGCTACTGGAAAAAAGATGCCTATAATCAGATAAAACATTTCATACCAAATAGCAATGTCATGGCAAACTCTCAATGTAGTTTTCAGCCAAACCATGGAAGTGAAACAGTTATGATAGATATCACTGACTTCATGCCAAACTAACCCTGATAAGTAGCTACTGCTTTATCTCTAAAGCCTTTAATAGGTGGACCACTCTCCATTTATCTCTAAAGCCTTTAATAGGTGGACCACTCTCCATTTTCAGTCTATCTCACATCTTGGTGTCCATCCAGAACATTTACAATGTTCCCCAGTTATCTACACTACTAATGTTGGATAGTAAAATGAAAAAAATACAGCCATATTTCATCGCCTGTGATGACTACTGGGGCTCAGTCCATAGTCTTCTACTCTTCGCTGCCTTCATTAGCCAGAATATCAAACTGTGTCAGTATGCTGATGAAGCATGGTTTCCTATCTGCCCATCACCGTCAGTTTAACTAAGACTACCTTCCACTCTGTTTCACTAATCTCCAGCTATTGATGAATAGTTTCCTCTTAAATTCGAATGCTACTGAATCTACCTGCATGCTATATGCTCTCAGATTTAGTGCACTAAGTAAAAGTATGCACGTTTATAGGTTCACAGGTAAGTACTAGCTTAGCTGCTCTTGTGAGACATTTTAAGCCTAGCCAGTTTCCCTTTTTATGCTCAAAATAGCCTATTCATTTGGTTATACATCAGCTTTACCAAGCCCATGGTCGATAATATACTTCAGAAAAGTAAATGCCAAACAAGAGTGGTCACTGAACAGAACCCTGGGGGACTCTGCTGATGACGACCTCTTTGTGGAGATACTTCCTCTATTTTGATTGTCTGCATCCTATCTGTGAGTCAATTGACAATCCAGCGGATGATGTAGGGGTTTATTCTCAGTTTATTTAGCTTTTTTACTATGTCTGAGTGGGGAACTGTATCAAGAGCTTTGGTCAGGCCTAGGTATGTGGTGTGTACTGTTTTGCCTTCATCCATTGTTGTGGTGACCTTTACAAAATAAATCCACCAGGCTGAGTAAGCATGACCTGTCCTTGAGGAATCCAAACTGAGATGGATCCAGTATTCAGATGTTCCCTATAGCCTTACTGATTAGTTCCATAGTAAATCTTTCCATAGCTGTGCATATGAGGCTGGTGAGACTTATGGGTCTGCAGTTGCTTGGGTCAGTGGAATGTCCCCTCTCATGCAGGGGAATGACTGCAGCTGTTTTCCATTTGCTTGGTACAAAACCTGTATATCACTACCTTTCATAACAAGAACATCCAAGTATTCAAATCAATTAAATAGCGAGATCTTCATTCAACATATACATAATCCCACCTCAACGATTTAAAAAAGGAAACTTGTTTGCTTTCCTAGCTCCAAAAGGTTCTTAACTGTTAGATATCGAACTAATTTAGCACTTGACTGTTCCTCTAGGACCCGCGGTAGTGGTGCTGCAGTAGCATTGTCGCCTCACAGCAAGACGTTGTCCCGTTCGATTCTCAGTTAGAGCATCTTCTGTGTGGAGGCATACGTGAATGGGCGTGCCTTCATTGAAGGCTGTGCGTCAGGGCTGGTAACTCAGCATGTAAAATTCCACTACCAAACATTAGCGGACCAGAGTTCCGCTGTGGTGACCCCTAACCGGGATAAGCCGAAAGACACAACAACAGCTGTTCCTCTTGGAACCTTTGTTTAGTGTCACCATTTTCACTAATATGGCCATAGGACCCTTTACCAAGCAGAAGTCTGCATTCTATAATGCTGCCAGATTCCCCACAAGTTTTTTTCTCATTATTATAGTCTACCAAATATTTTTAGTGGCCTACTCTTGCAAATAATTTAGTTTTTCAGCTTTGCTGGTTTCATGGAATCCTCTACAAGGGCTACTGTCCTAAAGAACAAAAGTTCACCATAAAGCATCATATGTACCTTCTGAACTCTTAGATCCCCTGGTCATCTTACCCTACTACTGCTCAGATCGCATGATTATTCTGGAGATGGTCCATACAGTCTCAAATTATGTAGGCTTTGGAATAGCCATCCTTCAGCTCTTTAGAACTAAACTCGATTTAACTTATTCAAACACTAGTGGAAAAACTTCTTAGGAAATCAGATATCCTGCCTGGAGGCAATACAACACAGACTTAATCATCCACTACAGTCTAATCACTTTGAACTTTTCTAACATTTGAACTCTATGCAGGTTGCATCAAACAATATTAAAACAGCTCTCATTCCAATAAACCATAATTTCTTCCATTATTTTTCTCTAGTGTCTCACCATATCTACCATATTATGCAAAACACTCCAGTTTCTATCTCACATTATTCACTTTTATATATAACGCCCTTCTCCAGGCATCTTCAAGCCATTAGCATATACTCCAGCAGTTCTCAGACCACAAAACATATTTAGTTTTCTTTCTGCTCCTCCCCTTTACTAGCAAAATCTTTTAAATATTGTCATGACAGTGTCTGTAGTCCTCAAAGTCCATGTTTATTGTAGGCAACACCTACAGCAATCCATTGTTTATTCCCCAAAAAATATAATCATTAGTCCTTAGTCTTACTGCTGATGTCCCTTATTAATATTCTCAATTTTCCTTAAACTCTTTTTTGTTTTTTGTGGCCCTTCTGTAAAATATCTATATATCTCTATATACAGATAGATCTCTATGTCTCTCTCTCTCTCTCTATGTATATATATATATATATATATATATATATATATATATATATATATATATAAGGTTCAGCAAAGGTTCAAAGAATACATTAACAAACTTATGACCTACATTGGCCAATTTAAAGTTTGCCAAATAGACATCACTGGAGAATATAAAATTTTATAAAACCAGTTATTTAATGCCCATTTAAATGTTGATAAATCATTTGCCAGTCTTGCATGTCTAGGTAATAGATTTCACATTCTTGCTGCCCTAATATGAAAGAAAGATCTCTTTAACTTTGAATTTTAAATAGGAATTCTTCCATCTAAACTTCTATTTCTGGTACCCATACCAATATCAATAACGTCAATCCCCCAGATTCACTATTCATCCGTGTAGGGCTAGCTTAGTCCTGCACTGACAAACTGCTGGAGGTAAAGGCAAAAAACTAGTTTGCAGTTTGTGTGTACTTTTCAGTACCTTGTGAGTGTTTGCTTCTGGATTAAACATCGTTGGTTTGCCTACTACTCTCATTGCGTTCTTCACTAGTTCTTAGTCCTGCACGGAAATGGCCATTTAGGAGCAGAACAGCAGTGCGCCAGGCATATTAATGAAGGCATGCTGCCTGAGCTTTTAAATGGACATGGAGCATGTACGAGTGCAAGAGGCATGTCTGAGAGCAGAGCTCTCAGAATATACACGCCCCTGCAAGCAAGAACAGCATATTAGCAATAAGAATGAGTGAGACCGCTCATAGGTGTTTGCATACCCCCAGCAACATCCCCCCAAGTTTATAATAGTTAATATATAAAATATAAGCAAGCTCTTTTTTTTTAATCAAACAGATAAAATTTAACCATAGGTGCGTGGGTTTACCCATTTCTTACCTACGTGTATGGCAGCTTAAATACCACAAGAGGATAAAAATCAAATGAAGCAGTACTACAATAGTGTAGTGGGCAGAACATTCGCCTTACGAGCAGTCATTCCTGGTTTGAGTCTCACTCCAGTACATTCCATTTTCCATGTCAAATCACTTTATAAACAATATTTTTTGTTGCATCACCTACTAAATAACATATATTTGTGAACTGGAGTACTGCATTAAATGCAGATGTGAGGTGTCATTGTCATAATGTAAAATCTACAGATAATCACAAGTGCCCCATACAGTATATGCACACATGAATCAGGGATACAAATTGAAGGTACAATATGCAACAAATGATAAATCCATAGAGTTTACAAATCCACCACTTTCCCAATATTCAGTTTTCATAACTGTTTAAATTAGTGAGGGGGTAAGTGGGAGTAAGCACTATTAAGCAAGAGTAAGCATATTTAAGCAGTAGTAGGCAGGTTTAAGCCCATTTGTGCGGGGGTAATCAATGTGCACACAGGTTAAGCAGTATTGAAGCTCACTCTCTGTAAGCATATTTAACCAGAGGTTAGCATTGCTTACCACCACGCAAACCCGCTTACAATTGCTTAAAAATGCCTTAATCACTCTGTATGCAACAGACGCTGTTCTGGCCAGAAGCAAAATAAACAGCCTTTGCAGGTCTTGAACCCAGGACACTGTACACTATAATGACAGTAGTTAACCACTAAGCCATCACAGCATACATAAGATTGAGGTATCACCAAACAGATCTTACATGTGAAATGAATCTATATACAGCTTTATGTTGTATAACCTACTACATAACATAAATATGGGAACTGGAGTACTGCATTAAGCCCAGATTTGAGGTGTCATTGTAATAAAGTGTTAAGATCCCCTAATAAACACAAGGACCCCATACAGTGTACGTACACATAAATCATCGATACCAAACACGTATATAACATGTAATGGATAATAAATCAATGCCAAAGAGCAAATAGTATGCAAATTAAAAATTAAGCAATGCTAAGCATTGCACAGCCCAGCTTAGTAGGTGGAAGCAATGTGTAGGCCAGCTGAATCAGTTTGCCCATTGGTATACCCCGTTAAGCAATGCCAAGCAGGTTTGCCCATAGCTTAGCATTTTCAAAACCGTCCAATCATGGCAAAGTGTAGGAAATCAGCCCTATTTAAACTCAACAAGTGGGAATACATCTCATAACTGGTTGCAGCTTCCTCCTGTAGGCACTATGACTGGTATGAGAGAGGGAGTGCGCTTTCATGTGCAACGCTGGGGCATCCAGGAGTCCAGAGTCATGGCAGGACTTCTTGTGAAAGGCCATGACCAGAGATTGCTGCAGGGCCAGTACCAGGGTTCCCAATACAAAGCAGAAGCCTGGGACCATCAGGCCTGTGACCTCACCAGTGCCACTGGCATACCCCAAACTGGTGAGCAGGTCAGGCATCACTATGTTGACCTGAAGCGGAGAAAGGGGGATCTCTTGGATCAGTAGATCGATGAGGCTAGGAGGATGGAGGATGACCCAGCCGTGTGTAAGTGTCAGTCCACTACCTGTTTAATAATTGCCAGCTCATGTATATTATGGATAGGTATGGCTAAATATTCCTCTTATGTCTTTCACAGTGGCAGATGAGTGGGATGTGAATCAGGAAGCCCATGTCTGTAGATTGCAACGGTTGCAATGTGAGGCAGGTTAGTAATACTCTTGCATGTACTGTCATAGGAAATAAATCTAAAAGTACTAGTAAGTTAATTGCCTGTATAGAACCTGTATTGTTTAAGGCATGTACTGCATACACAGGAGAATACAGCAGGAAGAGTTTCATATAGGTTATATGTAAATAAAAGCATAATAGTCTGACAATAAAGGTCTAACTGCTGGTCTGCATGTGTCTACTCTGGTATGTAGAGTTGCAATATCTTAATAGTACTGGTGTATTAAGCACTGTTAACCACACTATGCTACATAAATAAAATGTGTAGGACTGTCTGTATATGACTGTTGTAATCACAAGAGGTCATATAATACAACTGAGAGAGAGACTTAGACAGAAAACAGTGAAAACACAGACAACTTAATTCAAATAGCACACTCAGCTGAGATGTGAACTGTTTTATTTTTAGCCCACACAGCCACGGTTCGAATCCTGGGAGTGGTAGTAGGCTGTATGCAGAATCATATCCCACAACTGTACAGATATGTCCAGAATGTCCAGTTAATTGGCCCATATATGCTGCCTGTCCCCCTGGCAAATCTGTAGGATGATCCCAGACATTTAGGCAGCATATAAGAAATACAACTGATTGCCAGACATCTATAAGAACAAACCTGTCCCTCTAGCAACTCCCAAAAATGCTATGAGAGTAATAAGCCAAGTATGTCCCATCTCCACCCCCATGTTGTCAAGATGTGACCAGAGTATGTGCAGTAAAAGAGTGAGACGTATGTGCATAATACTAATGTGGAATCAAGATTCAGGTACTGCTAACAAACATTGCCTCCACAGGTCTGTCAGATATGAAAACTGTGCCAAGAAATAAAAGATTGATATCCGGTACTGGTACTGTTTACTCTGGTATTGTATGGCATTGTTAGTGTTCCAGTTGCTCTGAATAATAAGGTATTACTCATCACTGTCATCCACACTGTGGTATATAATAAAACTGTCTAGGAAATCCTGTATAAGAGTGTTGTAATCACAAGGTCAGATTGTAAAACCACAGGAGACTTATAAACGGAAATCAGATAAGAGATAATCAGCAATATCTATATAGCACACTCAGCTGTGATGGACACTGTTTTATTTTTAGCAGACACAGCCATGGTTCGAATCCTGGGAGTGGTAGTAAGCTGTATGCGGAATCATACCCCACAAGTGTACAGAATTGTCCAGAATGTCCAGTTAATCGGCCCATATCTGCTGGCTGTTACCCTGTCCCCCTGGCATATCAGTGTGCTAATCCCTGACATGTAGGCAGCATTTCATGTCTTATAACTGACTATCAGGCCTGTATATATTTGGAAAATGTCAAAGAAAACAAACCTGTCATTGTACAACTTACCAAAGGTTTAAGAGGGCAATAGTCAACATATGTCCCGGTTCACCTGCATGTGGTCAAGACATGCCCAGAGTGTGTGCAATAAGAGATGGACAGGTATGTGCATAACATTGACCTGGAATCTGGGAATATGTGTAGAAACAGTTAGGTAGTGTTAACAAACAATATCTCCACAGGTATACCAGGTAAGAGGTGTATACTGCAGGTAAAACTCAGTTCATGTTTATAGTTGTCTACATCCATACCACTGTCCAAACTAAGGCCATGGGGTAGTGTACTATTACCTGTAAGGTACAGATCACAGCACTGAGTAGGAAAGTAATGAGAACTACAGGAATATACTAGTTGTTACATCTTTCTCCCACCCCCCACCATATCTGCAACAATAAACTATATACACAACTCAATTGGTATGTGCTGCATTAAATCTACTGTTGGGACATATGTTCTGTTGTTTTATAAATATTTAAAATTGTTTCTATGCATGTGCCATGTTGAAATACTCCCACATTGGTGGCATGTTGCCATCAATGTACCTGCATGCTGTTGTAATGGCCACTGTGATTCCATATATGCATGTGTTCTGTTTGCTATGCAGCTGTTCCATTTCTGGTATTTTGGGTTAATGGGAATATCTATGCATGCTGTTATACCAAATCCTGGAATGTGTTGACTATTACTAACCCACATATGTTGTAAATTTGAAACACCATAGCACGTTCGGGAAGGCCGGTCCCAGCGGACCCACCTGTCCCGCCTCATCTGGCCATGGCACCGGGCACCAGAACATGGGGGCCCACCCCGGGACCTCCTCATCTGCTGGACCTGCACCACCTTCAGGTGGAACAGCCTCAGAAGATGGGGCTCACCTCCCCTGGGAGTGTGTGTGGACTGTGAAAGTGCAGTGGTGACTGCCCATGGGGGGGGCCTCATTCCCACTGCTCCACTAGGGGTCTCAAGAGCTTCCAATTTCCAAACACCCCTCCCCATCAAGGTGTTTAACCCAGACATGTGTCATATACTGCCCCTTTATGCTGTTTTGTCTGTTATCCTACCCAACCTACCTCCCCAAAATACCTACTATTCCTCCCCAACATCCCACTCTCACCTGAAATAAAAAAAAAGGGCAATCTGTTCCCACAAAAAAATCTTGCCCCATACATAGCTGTCCATTTCGTGCACATGTCCACCGGACACATGTAATCGGGTCTAATTGGCTTCACAACATATTATTGTTGTCCTCACCCCTCTCTCAGGGGTATGAGTGTCCAAATCTACCTCCAAATCAGTGTATATGCACAGCTGTTGCTGTAGAAGAAATGGGCAGCTATGGACCTTCCCTACACCCGTCCTGCACAACCCTAGCTATTTTCCCCACTGTCTTTCCCTCTTTGTACCCCTTTTTCACCACTTTCCTATCAACCCTTTTTCATTTCTTTTAAAGAAATTAGCGTGGGGGTAAGTGGGTGTAAGCACTTTTAAGCAGCAGTAAACAGGTTTAACCTTGTTTGCGTGGGGGTAAGCAATGCCTACACAGGCTAAGCAATTGAGAAGCTAAATCAGTATAAGAAACTGTAACCGGAAGTTAGCAGTGCTTACCTTCGCACAAACCTGTGCACACCTGCTTACAACAGCTTAAAAGTGCCTTAATCACTCTGTATCCAAAGACCCTTGTTCTGCCCAGCAAAAGAATAAACAGCTTCAGCAAGGCTTGAACCCAGGACCCTGCACACCACAGCCAAAGTGCTTTACCACAAAGCCATTTGAAATATATATAACCCTGATGTTTTCACAAACATATCATCCAGCACAGTCATTCAACAGTCCAGGAAATGTATAAATGTATTTATACATGTAGATGTATGTGTGTGTGTGTGTGTGTGTGTGTGTGTGTGTGTGTGTGTGTGTGTGTGTGTGTGTATTCATATCTATCTATATATATATATATATATATATATATATATATATATATATATACATATCTATATGTATATATATATATATATATATATATATATATATATATATATATATATATATATATATATATATATATATATATATATAGGTTCATAGGTTCATAGGTAGGTACTAGGCTATCGGCCCTGGGGCCTATACAAGCCCAGACAAAAAGGTACCCTGGCTTTTGCCACTCAAAAAAATTATTTTCCTGTGCCACTGTCAAGCAGAGCCACAGAGGTGATCCCCGGGTTGAACTTCCTATTTCCCATCTAATCATCAAGATTTTTCTTGAAGAGTGCTATGAGGAGCTTTTTTTGATATAGATAGGTAGTTTATTCCAGAGTATGGGAAGTCTCTGGGACAGGAATCTATCCCTCCAGTATGTTCTGTTTATTGTAGTGACATGGTTTTGGTCCCTAGAGCGTGTAGCTCGGAGGGATTTGGATTTCTTTAAGTGGAGCATGTCCAACAGCTCTGGGTTTGACATAGCTTTGTATGTTAGGCAGAGATCACCTCTGAGTAGGCGATATGCGACAGAGTAAAGCTGGAGTTTTTTGAGACGGTCTGCGTAGGGCATCTGTTTGAGGCCAGTAATCCTCTTTGTGAGGTATTTCTGTGGCCTTTCCAGTTGTTGTAGATGTCTTGTGAGGTACATACCAAAAGAGGCGTTGTACTCTATAATGGGTCTAAAGAGTGATGAGTAGAGGGGAACAATAACCTCTTTTTTTCTGGATGAGAAACCTTTTGTGATGAGTTGTGCCATGTAGAAGGATTTCCTGACTACTGTGGCGATGTGATTATCAAAGGAGAGACTACTGTCCACCTGTGTCCCAAGGTTTCTTATCACACTTTCGGTGTTAAGTATACTACTGCCTATGTTGTAGTTCATGGGTACAGAGTTTTTACCAAAGGGGATGACAATGCACTTTTTGGCATTGAGCTTGAGGCCATGGCTTTAACACCAGGCATCTGTCTCAGTGAGGCCCTTTTGTAGGATGTCCACATCGTTAGGAGTTTCGATTATGGCTCCTCGTTTGCAGTCATCTGCAAACTTCGTTAGCCAAAGATCTTCTGTGTTAGCCTGTACTTCAGAGAAGTAGATACCAAACAGGAGAGGACCCAGGACTGAACTCTGTGGTACTCCACTAGTCTGAAGTCAGATTTGGAGTCTGCTACTTTCACAGTGTGGGTTCTGTCAATGAGCCAGTTGACATCCCATCTTGTGACATAGGGATTTATACCTAGTTTAGTGAGTTTATCTATAATTCCAGAGTGGGGGATGGTGTCAAAAGCCTTGGCAAGATCTAGATAGGCTGTGCGAACCACCTTAACCTTGTCTACGGCTTTGGTGACTGCTTCAAAGAAGTCTATCAGGTTTAGGAGACATGATCTGCCTTTTACAAACCTGAACTGGGTGGGATACAGAGTTTGGAGATTACCAATGTCTTTGTTTATAAGTTCCATGATGATATGTTCCATGGCCGTGCAGACCAGGCTTGTCAGGCTAATGGGGCGGTAGTTCCTGGGGTCTGTGGTGGCTCCCCCCTTGTGGAGTGGGATAACCGTTGCTGTGCGCCAATCAGCAGGCACAAAGCCTGAGGTGAGGCTATGATTGAACATGGTACTTAGGTGGGGTGCCAGTTCGTTCTGTAGTTCGTGTAGAACGCAGCCTAGGATGTTGCCTGGTCCCATGGATGCTTTGTGCTTGGCTTTGGAGAGTGTGATTTTTACCTGTGCAGCTGGGATTACAGGAACTTTGCATTCTTCCAGTATAGAGATGGGCTCTTTAGGGGGTGAGAGGGGGGTAAAGTTAGCACTGAACCTATCTGCCAGGATGCTGGCAATATTAGTTGGGTCTGTATATTTAGTGCCATTGTGCTGTAACTCAGAGCAGATCTGAGTGTTTCCTTTCAGATTCTTGACATAGCTATTGAATGTTTTGTGGTTGTCTTTAGAATCAGTGGTGATTTTGTTTTCATAACTAGCTTTGGAGGATTTTATAAGGGATCGCAGCTTCTTACTGAGGCTGACCAGGGAGCTCCTCCACTCGTGGGATTTTACTCTCTTTTGCAAGAGTTTCTTCCTTCTGTTGTACAGTTCGTTTATGGCAGGGGACCACCAGATTGGCTTCCTTTTTTTTGGAGGATAGCGTCTTGGTTCTGTTGGGATAGCACGATCCATGCACTCATGTAAGTGCTTATAAAGTGCAATGTGTAGGATTCAGTAGTCGTAACTGTATTGTCCATCTGCATGGGTGTCATGAAGTTCACCACTTCTGTCTTAAGAAACATGAAGTTGGCTTTGGAGAAATTTTTTACCATGGTTTCCTTAATGGGGGGGGGGGTGGAGGCAGGATGTGGATATTTAGGGTAATTATCTTATGGTCGGATTGGACCAATGAGGCATTGACTTCAGGTGTGGAGCACCGGTCACTCATACTGGTAATGACTAGATCTATGATATTGTTGCCCCTGGTGGGGGTGTGGATAAGTTGATCCAGGGCATTGGAGTTTATGAATTCCAGAAAGCATTGAGTGAAAGAGTTGGTACATGAATAGTTTTCCCAGTTAATGGTGGGGTAGTTGAAATCACCCATTATTAGGGTGTTTGGTTGAACCCTAATATTTTCCAGTAGATGAAGAAAAGAGGAGTGGGAATCCTGGGGCATGGTGGGTGATCTGTAGCAAGCTACAATTTGGATTGCAGTTTTGCCCAGAGTTAGTTGCACTTGGATAACCTCAGCTGCATTTTGCTGAGCAACTAGCCTGGAGGTGTGGATATCCTTACTGAATATGGATACACCTCCGCCTTTGGTGTTCTGGTCCAGGTTACATGGCCGAAAAGTGTGGTATGAGTTATAGCCTGGTAGTGCAGGGGTGCTCTCTGGAGCCTTGAACCAGGTCTCAGTCACTGCGCAGATATCGATGTTCTCCATTTTAAGGAGTGCCTCGAGTGAGTGCATTTTGAGATTTAGACTTCTGGCATTGAGTAGCATCACCCTCGGTTTTTGCTTGCCTGTTCCTGTTACAGTGGTGAATTTGTCATTTGAACCTTGCCTAAAAAAGGCACTATAGGGGCGGCAAGAACCTTAGCCAGTATCCGGAATCCCAGGGGTGACAGGTGCAGGCCATCTCTGGCAAAGCATCATGGTCTGTCGACCATGTCATCCCAGGCAGACAAATACTGGATCCCTTTAGAATGGCACCAGAAGCTTAGCCAATTGTTGAAGTCAATCATTTTGTCCTTGTACTGCGGCATCATTCTGGGTGATGGCAGAATGCTACTCAGGGCTAGGGTCATACCTGCCTGGGCTACAAGATCGGAGAGCTCTTCCATGTCTCTTTTCATGTAGTCCAGGGAGGTACGTCTCAGGTCGTTCACACCAACATGGACAATGACAGAGTCATATTTGTACTTGTTGTGGAGTGACCTGAGTGCATGGGTTATGTGGCGGATCCTGGCAACCGACAGGCAGCTGACAGTAACCTTCTCCTTGTTTAGCCTGGTGAGTGGGACATCTATATATGTATATCTCTATATATATAAAAGAGAACATAACAAATACATATATGACCAAAGGCAACATTAATGGGGATGAGGGGGCCCAAGCTAAATATGTCTTGTAAGTATTGATATCACCCCCTCCCCCACAGCACAACAGATCTGCCCTGCAATACATTACCAACTGTTGCATGTCCCATACACAGGACCCGACACAACAAGGGCACTAGACGTTAAGAGTAATCCATCCCACCTGTATGATGTCAGGCTGGTATTAATAACATATCATGAGGTACAGTCTGGCTGTCATAAGGAATGCACAATGTGGAAGCAATAAACATTCCTAAACTACATATACACAGACAGGGTCTATATTATATAGTTGAAGTTTCAAAACTTTGAACCTCACATGAGCGAACTCATATGAGCGAAGTTCGAATCATCGACTATATAATAAAATAATAAAAAAAAAACTTATCTTACCGCTCTGGGCAGGGGGGCAAGTCCCCCTGAACCCCCACACCCCCCTACTTAAATATACCAACTCGGAGAATG